>NC_132993.1:9398939-9701969 GCF_048564905.1 Vicugna pacos | reverse complement strand
TTAACTTCTCTGTTGCCTTGTTTATTTTCTGTCTGGAAGATCTGTCTAGTGATGTTAATGCAGTGTTAAAATCTCCAACTATGACTGTATTCCCATCAATATCCCCCTTTATCTCTGTTAGTAATTCTTGTATGTACTTAGGTGTTCCTATATTGGGTGCATATATATTAACGAGTGTAATATCCTCATCTTGTATCACTCCTTTAATCATTATAAAATGTCCTTCTTTATCTTTCTTTATGGCCTTTGTTTTAAAGTCTATTTTGTCTGAAATCAGTACTGCAACACCTGCTTTTTTGGCTTTTCCATTTGCATGGAATATCCTTTTCCATCCTTTCACTCTCAATCTATATGTGTCCTTCTCCCTAAAGTGGGTCTCTTGTATGCAGCATATTGAAGGTTCTTGCTTTATTATCGAGTTGCCACTCTATGTCTTTTGACTGGAGCATTTAGTCCATTAACATTTATAGTAATTAATGATAGATGTGTGTTTATTGCCATTTTGAACTTATCTTTGCAGTTGAATTGGTATATCCTCTTTGTTCCTTTCTTCTTCCTTTTGTGGTTTGGTAATTTTGCTTTGTATTATCATGGATTTTATTTAATTTTTGTGACTCCCTTGTAAGTTTTTGGCTTGTGGTTACCCTTTTTCGTAAATCTATTAGCCCATTACTATAACGATTTTTATTAAACTGATAGTAACATGATCAAACCCATCCTACCGTTAAAACATTTTTAAAAAGAAAGAAAAAAAATATTCTATATTTCCCTGCCTCCCTCTCCCACTCTCAGTGATTTGTATGTCTTCTTTTATAATTTCATTTTTATTTTATTTGTAATTCATGAGTTATCACCTTTCCAGTTGTGAATTTCTCATTTCTGTAGCATCCTGCTGCTTTTCTATTTAGAATAGACTTTTCAATATTTCTTTTAGCATGGGTTTAGTGTTGCTAAACTCCTGCAGCTTTTTCTTGTCTGTGAAATTCTTTATTTCTCCTTCTATCCTAAAGGATAGCCTGGATAAAGTATCTTAGGCTGCATCTTTTTTTTCATTCAGGACTTTGAATATATCTTGCCACTTCCTTCTGGCCTGTAGTGTTTGTGTAGAGAAATCAGCTGAGAGCCTTATGGGGGTTCCCTTGTAACTTACTCTTTGCTTTTCTCTTGCTGCCTTTAGAATCATTTCTTTATCCTTGACTCTGGCCATCTTGATTATGATATGTCTTGGTGTGGGTCTATTTGGGTTCTTCCTGTTTGGGACCCTTTGAGCTTCCTGTACTTCGATATCTGATTCCTTCTTTAAGTTTGGGAAGTTTTCAGTCATGATTTCTTCAAAAACCTTTTTAATCCCCTTTGATCTTTTTTCCCCTTCTGGGACCCCTATTATGCGAAGATTGGGATGCTTTATGTTATCCCATAGGTCCCTTATGCTATTTTCATTATTTTTTATTTGTTTATCTTGTAGCTTTTCTGAATGGGTGCTTTCTATTGTCCTGTCTTCTAGATCACTAATTCTTTCCTCTGCATTATCTAGTCAGCTTTGCACAGCTATTAGATCATTCCTCATCTCAGTCAATGAGTTTACCCATTCTACTTGGCTCTTCTTTATAGCTTCAGTTTCATTTTTGACATATTTTATATCTCTAAACACTATCTCTCTTAATTCCTTCAGCAATTTGATCACTCCTTTTTTGAAATCTTGATCTAGTAAGCTATCGATGTCTATTTCATTGATCTTTCTTTCAGGGGATTTCTCTTGTTCTTTTAATTGGGAAGGGTTTCTCTGTTTCTTCATCTTGCTCATACCTCTCTGGCACTGTGGTTTATGGAGTATCAGTTGTCTATTTTGGATCTTAAGGATTTTATCTATCTAATGCCTATTTATGAATAGAACTTAGGAAAAAAAAGAAATAATAAGAGAGAGAGAGAAAGATTTTTAAAAGAAGGGAGAAAGAGGGTTTGAAAACAGTGTATAATGAATAATAGAAGAGCGAGTTGAAGCAGAGTAGTAATCGGGTTGAGATGTCCTTTTAAAACCTTAAAAAAAAAAGGGGGGGGAGATGAATAGATGTATTTGAAACCTGTGTCTAATGAATAACAGGACATCAAAACCCAAGAGAAATAGAAATGAATTAAGAAGTAAAAATTAAGAGAGTAATAGAAAATAGAACAGGTAAAAACAGATTAAAAAAAAAAGGGGGGGGGGTTGTCGTTGTTCTCCTGGAGTCTGTGTGCTTTTAATGTGAAGTCCTTCTGTCTTCGTCCTGTTTTGGAAGCTCAGCTTGTTGTTTCCAGAGGCCCTCTGTTGGCGCCCTTGTCTGTGCTGCTCCCAGCACCTGTCGGCAAGCAGATCGCGCCTCCTCCTAACACGGGGTCAGATGCAGCTCTCCTCTGCTGCGGGCGGGCGGGTCACTGCCCCTCCGGATGCCGCAGTCAGATGTTGCAGACTGGCCAGGCAGGAGGGCGGGTCGTGCCCCCTCCCAGCACCTCGGTCAGGGGCTGTGTTCCTGCCCGACAGGCGGGGGGCCGTTCTCCCTCTGCCTGCGCCGCCGGTAGCTCCGCCCTCTGTGCGGCTGCGCGCTCTGCAGGTGGGCTCGGGGAAGACCGAGGGACAGCCTTGTCCCTGCATCTGGGCCAAAGCTCAGCTCCTTGTTTGTCTTTGTGGAGCAAGGTCTTTGAGGGACCAGGTTGGAAGGATCCTATCTGCCCCGGGCTGTAGGCCCATCTCAGTCTGGCCTTTGAGGCTGCCAAGCCCCTCGGTGCGGATGCAGGTTTCGCCCCCGCCCCCGCCTGGGTGCTCAGCGCCGGAGGATATGGCGGCTGTGCCTGAGCCCCGCCTCTCTTCCCCCGAAAAGTTTCCGCGGGTTTTGAGAGATGGGGGCATGCACCCCTCCCCTGAGAGCACATCAACCTTGCTGTTTTATGGAGGGCCCAGGTTGTTCTGCCCTGTGCGCCCACAGCCACGGCGCCCAGCCCCTTGCAGGCCCCCGGGGCTGCCTCCGTGCAGTCCCCCTGCCCTCCGCCCGGCTTGTGCGGCCTGGCCCTGCCCGCCGCTGCCGGCCCGCGTCTCAGGCTGGGTGTGGGGGGTGGGGGGGAGGACGACGCTCTGTGCCCGTTTAACTTAGTTCTGTCAGACAAGGGCTGCTCTGTAGAGATCCGAGCCTCGGAGGCTCCCCCTCCGGCCCGCTGGCCTCTCAGTTGGAGAGGGGAGACCCGGTGAGCGAGCGCCAGTCCTCCTCTGCCGCTCCCTCCCCGCGGGACCCGTCCCGCGCTGCTTTGCCTTTTGTTCTTTCTTTTTTCCTTTTCTCCTACTAGATTTTTGGCATCTTTACCTTTTGAAGAGGGCGATGTTCTGTCGGAGCCCCGCAGGTGCTCTGGTTGGCTGAGTGGGTCTGTAGATGTGGGTCTTGGTGTATTTGTGGGAGAGGGTGACTTACGAGCGTCCTTCTACTCCGCCATCTTCTCAGTCTCCTCTATCACATTTATTGATTTGCATATGTTGAACTATCCTTGCGTCCCAGGGATGAATCCTAGTTGGTAATGGTGTATAATCCTTTTAATGTGCTGTTGAATTTGGTTTGCTGTTCTGTTGAGAATTTTTGCATCAATATTCATCAGGGATATTGGCCTGTAATTTTCTTTTCTTGTAGTGTCTTTATCTGGCTTTGGTATCAGGATAATACTGGCCTAATAAAATGAGTTTGGAAGTGTTCTCTCCTCTTCAATATTTTTGGATAGTTTGAGAAGGATTGGTGTTAATTCTTTTTAAATATTTGGTAAAGTTTACCAGTGAAGTTATCTGGTCCTGTACTTTCCTTTTTTGGGAGTTTTTTTTTTTTAAATTACAGATTCAATGCCTTACTAATAATTGGTCTGTCCAGATTTTCCATTTCTTTCCTAATTCAGTCATGATAGGTTCTGTTTCTACTAATTTATCTACTTTTTCTAGGTTGTCTGGCTTGTTGGCATATAGTTGGTCATAGAAGCCTCTTATGATCCTTTGTATTTATGTATTATAAGTTGCAATGTCCCCCTTTTCATTTATAATTTGTTACTTTGGGATCTCTCTTTTCCCTTGGTTAGTCTCACTAAAGATTTGTCTATTTTGTCTGTCTTTTCAAAGATCCAGTCCTTAGTTTTGTAATATTTTCTATTGTTTTCCTGGTCTCTAGTTCACTATTCTCTGAACTTTATTTCCTTTTTTTGCTAACTTGAGTTTAGTTCTTTATTTTCTAGATCTTCGAGGTATAAAAGATAGGTTTATTTGAGCTCTATTTTCTTGAGGTATGTACATATGGATATAAGCTTCCCTCTTGAGACCTGCTTTTACTGAATCCCATCGGTTTGTATGTTTTGTTTCCATTTTCATTTGTCTCAATGCTTTTTTATTTCTCATTTAATCTTTGGTCTACTGGTTGTTTAGGAGACTGTTGTTAATTTCCAGGTATTCATAAGTTTTCATTTTTGTTACTGAGTTCTAGTTTCATACCATTGTGGTCAGAGAAGATATTTGGTGTGATTTTAGTCTTCATGTATTTGCAAAGACTTATTTTGTGGCCTAACATATGGTCTATGCTAGAAAATGTTCTATGTGCACTTGAGAAGAATGTGTAACCTTTTGTTGTCAGACACAGTGCTCTGTTTATGTGTTATATCCACCTGGTCAACAGTATTGTTCACATCCACTATTTCCTTCTTGCTGTTTCCTCTGTCTGGATGATCTAGCCATTGACACTGGGGTGTTAAAAGTCCAAAACTATTATTTTATTGCTGTTTATTTCTCCTTACAGTTTTGTTAATATTAGCTTTATATACTGAAGTGTTCTGATGTTGGGGGCTGCATAAATACTTACAAATGGTGTATCTGCTTGATGGATTGACCCCTTGATCATTACATACTGTCATTCTTGGTCTCTTTTTATTTTTAGCTTAATGTCTATTTTGTCTGATATGAGTATGGCTACCTTTGCTTTTTTCTTCATTACCAATTTGCTTGAAGTATGTTTTTCCATCCTTTTAAGTCTCAGTCTCTGTCTTTAAAGCTAAAGTGAGTCTCCTGTTGACAGTTATCATTGGATATGGTTTTCTAAATCATTCAGACAATTTTTGTGTCTTTGGAGAATTTAATCCATTATGCTTAAAGTAATCATTGATGAATAAGGACTTACCATTGCCTTTTTTTGCTTTTAAAAATCATTTTTTCAGTTTTATTAGATAAAACTGATACAATTTGACTGCCCATATACAATATATTGCATGCAAATACATAATACATAAAATACACTGCCCATATTTAAAAAAATTTATATATATGTACTGTTCATTGTTTCTAAGAACAGTTTAGAGCTTTAGCTTTTTAAACTTACATGGTTATCAAAGGAATAAAGCCAACCACAAAATAAGAATCAACAGAATGTGGTAATACAATCATAAAGGACAGTAAAATATACTTACACATATTCAAGAAATCAATCATCTAAGTCATAAATAATGAGTAGTTCATTTGTGTCTTTTTTTTTTTTTAAGATTCCACATATAAGCAATAGATGGCATTTTTGTTTCTCTTTCTGGCTTACTTCACTTGGAATGATGATGTCCAGGTCCATTCATGTTGCTGCAAATGGCATTTTTTATGGCTGAGTAGTATTCCACACACACACACACACACACACACCTTCTTTATCTAGTCATCTGTTGATGGACATTTGGATTGTTTCCATGTCTTGGCTATTGTAAATAGTGCTGCTATGAACATTGGGGTGCATATGCCTTTTTTTGTACTGAAGTAAGCCAGAAAGAGAAAGAAAAATACCATATGATATCATTTATATGTGGAATCTAAAAAAAAGCCAAACAAACTTATTTACAAAACAGAAACAGGCTCACAGACATAGAAAACAAACTTATGGTTACTGGGAGGGGGAAAGAGGTGGGCAGGGATAAATTGGGAGTTCAAGATTTGCAGATACTAATATAGATAGATAGATAGATAGATAGATAGATAGATAGATAGATAATATATAGATATAGATAAACAAGTTCATACTGTCTTTTTGGATTATATTTTTCTCTGGGTATATGCCCAGGAGTAGGATTGTTGGATCACATGGTAAGTCTATTTTTAGTTTTTTAAGGAACCTCCATACTGTCCTCCATCATGGCTCCACCAATTGACATTCCCACCAACAGTGTAGGAGAGTTCCTTTTGCTCCACACCCTCTCTAGCATTTATCATTTGTAGACTTTTTAATGATGGCCATTGTGGCTGGTGTGAGGTGATATCTCATTGTAGTTTTGATTTGCATTTCTCTAACAACTACTTATGTTGAGCATCTTTTCATGTGCTTGTTGGCCATCTGTCTGTCTTCTTTGGAGGGATGTCTGTTTTGGTCTTCTGCCCATTTTTTGATTGGGTTGCCTTTTTAAAATATTAAGGTTATTAAGGTATATGAGCTGTTTGTATTATTTTGGAAATAGTCCCTTGTTGGACACATAATTTGCAAATATTTTCTCCCATTCTGTAGGTTGTCTTTTCGTTTTATTGATGGTATCCTTAGCTGTGCAAAAGCTTTTAAGTTTAATTAGATCCCATTAGTTAATTTTTGCTTTTATTTACATTACTCCAGGAGTGGGTTCAAAACATATATTGCTGTGATTTATGTCCAAGAGTGTTCTGCCTATGTTTTCCTCTAGGAGTTTTATACAATCTGGTCTTACATTTAAGTCTTTAATCCAATTTGAATTTATTTTTGTATATGGTGTTAGGGAATGTTCTAATTTCAGTCTTTTACAGGTAGCTGTCCACTTTCCCCAGCACCACTTATTGGAGACTATTTTTTCTCCATTGTATAATCTTGCCTTCTTTGTCATAGATAAATTGACCATAAGTGAATGGGTTTATTTCTAGACTTTCTATCCTCTTCCATTGATCTATGTGTCTGTTTTTGTGCCAGTACCATGCTGTTTTGATTACTGTAACTTTGTAGTATGGTCTGAAGTCAGGAAGATGATTCCCCCAGCTCTGTTCTTCTTTTTCAAGATTGTTTTGGCTATCTGGGGTCTTGTGTTTCCATTCAAATTTTAACATTTTTGTTCCTGCTCTGTGAAAAATGTTGGTAATTTGATAGGGATTGCATTGAGTCTGTAGACTGCCTTGGATGGTATGGCTATTTTAATACAATTGATTCTTCCACTCCAAGAACATGGTCTGTCTTTCCATCTGTTTGTGTCATCTTCAGTTTCTTTCATCAGTATCTTATAGTTTTCAGAGTACAAGTCTTTTGGCTTCTTGGGGAGGTTTATTCCTAGGCATTTTATTCTTTTTGGTGTGATAGTAAATGGTATTGTTTCCTTAATTTCTTTTTCTGCTATCTTGTTGTTAGTGTATAGAAATGCAACTGGTTTCTGTATATAGTATAGAGTATTTTTTTGAGGATTTTTGCATCTATATTCATAAGTGACATTGACTTGTAATTTTCTTTTTATTGTGATATCTTTGTCTGGTTTTGGTATCATGGCCTCATAGAATGATTTTTGAAGTGTTCCTTCCTCTGCAACTTTTTTGAATAGTTTCAGACGGACAGGTGTTGACTCTCCTCTAAATGTTTGGTAGCATTCACCTGTGAAGCCATCTGGTCCTGGACTTTTGTTTGTTGGGAGTTTTTCAATTACTGATTCAACTTCAGTACTGGTAATTGGTCTATTCATATTGTCTATTTCTTCCTCATTCAGTCTTGCAAAGTGTACCTTTCTAAGAAATTGCCCATTCCTTCTATGTTGTCCTTTTTGTTGGTGTATAGTTGCTCAGACTAGCCTCTTATGATCCTTTGTATTTCTGTGGGATCAGTTGTAACTTCTTTTTCATTTCTCATTTTATTAATTTGGGCCCTTCTCCCTTTTTTTCTTGATGAGTCTGACTAAAGGTTTATCAATTTTGTTTATCTTTTCAAATAATGAGCTTTTAGTTTCATTGATCTTTTCTATTGATTTTTTAATCTCTATTTCATTTATTTCTGCTCTAATCTTTGTTCTTCTTTCTCTAGCTGCTTTAGGTGTAAGGCTAGGCTGCTTGCTGGAGATTTTTCTTGCTTCTTGAGGTAGGCTTGAATCACTAAAAACTTCCCTCTGAGAACTGCTTTTGCTGCATCCCAGAGGTTTTGGATTGTTGTGTTTTTGTTTTCATTTGTCTCAAAGTATTTTTTGATTTCCTCTGATTTCTTCAGTGATCCATTGGTTGTTTAGTAGCATATTGTTTAGCCTCCACGTCTTTGCAGGTGTTTTTCCCCCTTGTAGTTGATTTCTAACCTTACAGTGTTGTGGTCGGAAAGGATGCTTGGTGCTATTTCAGTTTCCTTAAATTTACTGAGGCTAGCTTTGTGGGCCAGCATGTGGTTGATTCTGGAGAATGTTCCATGTGCACTTAGAAGAATGTGTGTTCTGTTGCTTTCAGGTGGAGTGCTCTATAGATATCAGTTAGGTCCATCTGGTCTAATGTGTTATTTAGGGCCTGTATTTTCTTATTTTCTGTCTGTATGATCTGTCCATTGATGTAAGTGAGCTGTTAAGGTCCACCACTATTATTGTGTTATTGTAAATTTCTCAGTTGCATATTCTCCCTCCCTCCCTCCCTCTCTATCCCTATATTAGGTGCATATATGTATTTAGAAATGTTAAATTTTCTTCTTGCATTTATTCCTTGAGCATTGTGTAGTGTCCTTTGTCTCTTGTAACAGTCTTTATTCTAAAATCTATTTTGTCTTATATAAGTATTGCTACTTCACCTTTCTTTTGGTTTCCATTTGCATAGAGTATCTTTTTCTATCCCCTTACTTTCCGCCTGCATGTGTCTCTAGCTCTGAAGTGGGTCTCCTGTAGACAGCATATATATGGGTCTTGTTTTTGCATCCATTCAGCCAGTCTGTGTCTTGTGGTTGGAGCATTTAATCCATTTACAATTAAGGTAATTGTCGATACCATATGTTGTTATTGCCATTTTGTTAATTGTTTTGGTACGTATTTTTTTCCTCTACTATTTGTTCTCTTTTCTCGTGGTTTGATGACTAGAGAAGTTCCTTTAATATTTGTTGTAAAGCTGATTTGGTGGTGCTGAATTTTTTTTGCTTTTGTTTATCTGTGATGCTTTTGATTTCTCCATCAAATCTGCATGAGAGCCTTGCTGGATGGAGTATTTTTGATTGTTTTTCCCTTTCATCACTTTAAATGTATCATGCCACTCCCTTGTGGCCTGTAGAATTTCTGCTGAAAAATCAGCTGTTAACTTTATGGACGTTCTCTTGTATGGTATTTGTTGTTTTTCTCTTGTTGATTTTTAATATTTCCTCCTTATCCCTAATTTTTGTCAATTTGATGACTATGTGCCTTGGTGTGTTCCTCTTTGGGTTGATCCTGGTTGGAACTCCGCACTTCCTGGACTTGGGTGACTGTTTCCTTTCTCAAGTTAGGGAGGTTTTCAATTATCTCTTCAAAAATTTTCTCAGGTCTTTTCTCTCTCTTCTGTTTCTGGGACCCCTATAATGTGAATATTTGAGTTGCCCTAGAGTTCTCAAACTATCCTCATTTCATTATTTTTTCGCTTTTCTGTTTTGCAGTAGTGATTTCCACAATCTATCTTCCAGCTCACTGATCCATTCTTCTGCCTCATTTAGTCTGTTCTTGGTTCCTTCTAGTGTTATTCATTTCAGTAACTGTATTCTTCAGCTCTGTTTGGGTATCCTTCATATTTTCCAACTCTTTGCTAAAAACTTCGCTTTGTGCATCTATACTCCTTGAGTTCCCTGAACGTCTTTGCCATCATTACTCTAAATTCTTTCTCAGACAGATTGCCTGTCTCCTCATCACTTATTCCCTCTGGAATTTTATTTTGTGCCTTGGCCTGGAAGATATTCCTCTGCTGCCTCATATTGTTTGTTTCTAGTTGTATTTTTAGGGAAATTAGATACACTTCTCGACCTTGGAGAAGTGGCCCTCTGTGGGAGACATCCTGTGTGTCCCAGCAGTACACTCCTCTCTTGTCACTCTAAGGGCCAGGGTCCAGCCAGTCCCAGTGTAGAGTCTGGCCTGTGTTTATGGATTCCTTCCGTAGGCTTTGGGATTGTTGTTTTTCTTATTTCTGGTATCTGCCCCCTGGTGAATGAGGCTGGACTAGAGGCTCATGCAGGTTTCCTGGCAGGAGGAGCCGGGGCCTGCCCAATGCTGGCTGAAGCTTGGTCTTGGACCTCTGGTGGGCAGGGCCATGTCTAGAAGCATTTGTGACTCAGTGAGTCTGCTGATGGGTGGGGCTGTGTTCCCACTCAGTATGTTGTTTGGCTTGAGGCTTCCCAGCCCTCAAGCTTACAGGCTGTTGGGTGGGGCTGGGTCTTGGTGCTAATGATCCAATCAGGATGTCAGCTTCCAGGAAAGCTCATGTAGATGAACACTCCCAGAATGTCTGCCACCAGCTTTTATGTCCCTTGGGTGAGCCACAGCCGTCCCCTACCTCCCAGGAGACCTTCCAAAACCAGCAGGCAGGTCTGGTCCAGGTTCCTCTGAAATCACTGCCTCTGCCTTGGACCTGGAGCATGTGAGATTCTGTGTGCCCTTCCCAAGAGGATGAAGTCTCTGTTTCCCCCAGTCCCGTGGGGCTCCTGGAGGTAAGTCCCACTGGCCTTCAAAACCAGGTGTCCTGGGGTCTCCTCCTCCCATGCCGGAACCCCAGGCCGGGGAACCCCATGTGGGGTTCAGAACTCTCACTCCTGTGGGAGCGCCTCTGAGATTGAATTATTCTTCAGCTTGAGAGTCGGCTGCCTGGGGAGTATGGGGCCTGATCGTTGCCATTTTGTTAATTGTTTTTCTGTTTCATAATTCCGTTGTTTCTGGCTTCTTATCCTGTTGTCTTCTTTTGTGATGATGACTTCTTTGTACTGGTATGCCTTCACTTTATCATGATCTTTTGTGTAACAGGTTTTTTCATCTGTGGTTACCATAAGGCTTACATAAACTATCATATTTATAACATCCTATTTTAAACTGACAATAACTTAACTTCAGTAGCACTCCTAAACTTTACAAGTTACTTCTCCCCTTGCTCACATGTTAATTTTACACATTTTAAAATACTGTGTATACAGTAACAGATTATTTCAGCTATTATTTTTTAAATACACTTTTTAAACTTTTAGATTAGAGTTGTAAGAGCATTATGTACCATGTAAGAGAATCTGGGTTTGATTATTTACCAGTACCAGTAAGTTTTATACCTTTGTTCATCTGATTTTATGATGTAAATTAGCATCATTTTATTTTTGCTTTAAGAGCTCCCTTTAGCATTTCTTGTAAGGCACTCGAGTGCTGCTGTAATTGGGGTTGCAAGATGGGCTACACAGATTCCCAGGAGCTCTGGTTAGGTTTCCTGGTCACACAGGGCTGGAGGCTGCATTCAGAAATGGGGCAGGGTTATGAGTTAGCGTTCCCATACAGGCGGAGTGGTAGAGCAGGCTCCAGGGCCAGCAAGGCTTACTGTCTGGAGTCCTGAACCAGGTAGCTCTATGTCCTGCTGAGTTTCCTGATGAGAATCAACCACCATCGTGGCTTTGCAGATGAGAAAATTCCTGGTTGGGACTTCTTACTTGGGTGCCACTGGGAGTAGGAACTCCGCCCGAATCTGAGCAATAGTTGCTGTGAGTCCCTTCCCCCTTTCTCTGTCACAGTCACCTCCCCAGTCCCCACTAGATGTCCCTAAGGTGAGACCTGACAAGGTCTCCCGGGAAATGACCCGTGATGCTGGAGGAGCTAGGTGTCTGTCTTTCTCCCCTTGGAGGAACTGTAGGCCTGGGGAGCCTGGGGGAGAAGTGATGCTGTCAGCGCAGCTGCTCCTCTCACTTTTCTAATGTGGTCCACCCTGGTCCCTGTGGTGCAGCGGGGTGCATTATCCTCACCCCTCTGTCCCAGGATTTTCACAATGGTGTCGTGTCAGTGGGTAGTTACTATTCGGTCTTATTGTGAAGGGGACTGAAGTTGGGAATGACCTGTGTCTCCATCTTGATGATGTCACTCCTTCACAAATTACTTTTTCATTTCTACCCCAGCGGACTTGTCCAAAACTTTGGATGACTGAGCATTCAGATTCAAATTTTTTACCTTTCTGTTTGCAGAGGGTACAGTAGAGGGAAACACAGTTGTTCTAAGGCAACCCTTCATACAGATCAAGCCCTGATTTTAACCACAGACAAAAATAAAAGTGATAGTGGCTATGTGTAAAACGATAAGCAAGCATAGAGTGTGTAATAAATGTAACCTAAAATGGCTCTCTGTCTGAATGTAAAAGTTGTGTCTTATCTATTTGCTTCAAAGCCACTGTCATCCATTGTTTAAAGGATAATTATAGTTTAATGACAGTAAGAATATTGGCTAGTGAGGACTGGTTAACTTCCTATTGCAGTGAAATTTAATGTGAGTTATATTAGGGAACACAGCCTGACTTCTGGGTTTTCATATTTTAGAGAAAAAGAAGAACTTAAAAATACGAGAAACATTAAAATTGATTTTATAATTTTCATCCATGATCTCAAACGGTTTTCTTTCCCAAAGGAAAGGTGAGAATTAGGCACTAAGTATTCTTTTGCTTTCAGTGATGTCCCAGAGCTATACTCCAAGGCTAGAAAGACTGATGACTACAAGGCAGAAGCTGGCAAACTGGTAGAATTCAAGTATTCAACTCACTTCGTGTCAGCTGGGGGTAAGCAGGGTTGTCTGTTCCAGTTTCCAGGCCACCTGACCTCTGCAAGCTGACTTAGCGGGCTGTGTTCCTTAGAACTGGCTGACAGAGTGTAAAGGAGCATTCTGGAGGCCTCTGATGCCTCCAAGCACTGGAAATCAGGAGTGGGGGGGCCTCTGCTCCCTCTGTACCTGTGTGACTGTTGGGCTCAGGTGCTTTTACAGAGGAGGCATCTTGCGGTCAAAGACTAGGAACCAGTCAGACCTTGTTTGCAAGCCTTGGCTCTACCACTCGCTAGCTCTGTGAACGCAGTTATGTAACCTTCTGCCCTCAGTCTCCTCATATGTAAAATGTGGATTATGATGTCTACTTCACAGTGTAGTTGTATGGACTATGTAGTTGAAATCCTAACATCTCCTAAGTGGTCAAGAAGTTGTCACCCCTTTTGCTTTCTTCTGTTTATCTGTCAAGAAAGTAGATCAGACTTTCCTCTCCTACCTTAATAATCTTCTAAGATGGGAAAAGAGAGATGTCATGACTTGAACAGTTAGCCAAGGCCTTACTACAAGTGAGTAGCTTATTAGAGCCAGCTGAGCTTTCGTGTGATCCTTAAAATCATCTGCGGCGCCATCTGCACACATGTACAAGCTCACTTGTCTGACACATGTTTATTAAGGCTATACTCTGTGCTGGGCACTAGGGATACAAACATGAGTGTGTCTGCCTTTGAGGACTTCACATTTTAGTAAAAGGGGAAGATGTACGTATAGTGTAACTGAACGGACAGGACAGAAGCAGGAGCTAATGGGGATGTAGCCAGGATGGGCTGTGTATTCTAGTGGGACGTCCCCTGGAGGCCTGACTTCCCAAGAATCTGTGGCTTGACACCGGTTATCTTGTAAAAATGTTTTAAACAGGCAATGCAAGCAAATGTTTCTAAAAATCAATACAATCTTGAGGGAGTAAAAGAGAAGGGAGGGAATGAGCTTTGCCTGGGAGATGCTCTGCAAAGAGGTGATATTTGAGATGGAGCAATTCTCATTCATTCAAGACAGCACCTGAGCACTTAACGCTGCTCAAGATACAGCAGGTTTTTATCTGCAGTTTACAGATGAGTAAAAGTAAGCTCAGAGAGGTTAAATCCACAGGCTATGATGAGCATAAAAGTTGTTACTAAGGGAGGTTAAAGCAATACTTTGAAGGGCTTTAAAAAGAGAACTGATGCTGGTCTGTTTCCCTGACGTGCAGACCTGTCAGCAGCCTGACGGGGTAGAGTAGGTGGATGGCTCAGAGCACAGAAACCACTCTAAGACTTGAAGGAATACTATCTATACCATAGAGACAAATGTCTAATGAACCTATTAGGATTAATCTTAAGGTTTCCTAACATCCTGGAACATTAGGGTAAGTTCTAGGAGGTAAGTTAGACAATGGACATAATGGAACCACTGTATGTTCTACATCCATCAGGTGTTCTCTGAAGGTGCGTAGCCTATTTGGAGAAATGGCTATACATCACGAAAATACGACTCAGATTTCATTAGCAGAAAAGCAAATTACACTGCCTCTAAACTCAGTTCACTTTGCTTGCTCTTTACAATGTTAACTTTTTGAACATATATATGTAAGGCAAATCTTTCATTTAAAAATTGCTAATTCAACATCCATTTATGACAAACCCTCTCCAGAAAGTAGGCATGGAGGGAATATACCTCAACATCATATGACAGACCCACAGCTAACATCACACTCAACGGGGAAAAGCTGAACACATTTCCTCTCAGATCAGGAGCAAGACAAGGATGCCCACTCTTGCCACTTTTATTCAACATAGGTTTGGAAGTCCTGGCCAGAGCAATCAGAAGAAAAGGAAATAAAAAGAATCCAAATTGGAAAGGAAGAAGTAAAAACTGTCACTGTTTGCAGATGACATAATATGATACATAGGAAATCCTAAAGGCATCACCAGAAAACTACTGGAGATCATGAATGAATTAGGTAAAGTTGCAAGGATACAAGGCATAAACAGAAATCTGTTGAATTTCTATACACTATCAGAGCGATATACTAAGGAGACGATCCCATTTGCCATCACATCAAAAATAATAAAATACGCAGGAAAAAAACCTACCTAAGGAGGCAAGAGACCTGCACTCCAAAAACTGTAATGTGCTAGTGAAAGAAACTGAAGATGACACAAACAGATGGGAAGATACACCGTGTTCTTGGATTGGAAGAATCAATATTGTTAAAATGACCAAACTACTCAAGACAATCTACAAATTCAAATGCAATCCCTATCAAAGTACCAATGACAATTTTTAAATTGGTATGGAAACACAGAAGACCCCGAATAGCCAAAACAACCTTAAGAAAGAAGAGTGGAGCTAGAGGAATCATGATCCCTGACTTCAGACTACTACACAGTATGGTACTGGCACAAAAAGAGACATATAGGTCAGTGGAACAGGACAGAAAGTCCAGAAATAAACCCACACACTTATGGTCAATCTGTGACAAAGGAGGTGAGATACACAGCCTCTTCAATAACTGGTGCTGGGAAAATCGGACAGCTACATGTACAAGAATGAAATCAGAACATCCTCTAACACCGTATACAAAAATAAACTCAAAATGGATTGAAGACCTAGATGTAAGACTGGATACTATAAAACTAGAGGAAAACATAGGCAAGATAGTGTCTGACATAAATTGCATCAAGACTTTTTTGGATCTGTCCCCTAGAATAATGGAAACAAAAATAAAAATTAACTAATGGGACCTAATGAAACTTAAAAGCTTTTGCACAGCAAAGGAAACCATAAACACAATAAAAAGACAACCTATGGAATGGGAGAAAATATTTACAAACAATGCAAAAAGGGGTTAATTTCCAAAATACATTAACAGCTCATATAGCTCAATAAAACAAACAAAACAACCCAATCAAAAAACGGGCAATAGACCTAAACTGAAGTTTCTCCAGAGAAGACATACAGATGGCTAATATGCACATGAAAAGAAGCTCAACATCACTAATTATTAGAGAACTGCAAATCTAAACTACAATGAGGTATCACCTCACACCAGTCAGAATGATTATCATTAAAAAGTTCACAAACAATAAATGCTGGAGAGGGTGTGGAGAAAAGGGAACCCCCTCCTACACTGTTGATGGGAATGTAAACTGATGCAGCCATTATGGAGAACAGTATGGCGTTTCCTTAAAAATCTAAAAATAGAGTTATCATATGATCCAGTAATCCTGCTTACAGGCATATATCTGGAGAAAATTCTAACTTGAAAAGATACATGCACCCCAATGTAGCAGCACTGTTTATGACAGCCAAGACATGGAAGCAACCGAAATGCCTGTCGACAGATGACTGGATAAAGAAGATGTATGTGTGTGTGTGTGTATTTTATATATATACATATATATGTATGTATATAATGGAATATTACTCAGCTATAAAAAAGAATGAAATAATGCCATTTACAGCAACATGGATGGACCTAGAAACGATCATATTAAGTGAAGTAAGTCAGAGAAAGACAAATATCATATATCACTTATTTGTGGAATCAAAAAACGATACAAATGGACTTTAGAAAACATAAATAGACTAACAGACATCGGGGAAAAAAAACATGGTTGTGGAAGTGGAGAAGGGATAAGTTAGGAGTCTGGGATTAACATATACACATTACTATATATAAAATAGCAAGGTCCTACTATATAGAACAGGGAACTATATACAATATCTTGTAATAATCTACAATGGAAAAAAAATTTGCTGTCTTCTGCTCTACAATAGATATAAATAAAATAGCTCTGGTCAGATATTATTATTATTAAAATTATGTCCTATAGAATAGCGCTTATACTTATGGCTGCTCTTGAAAATTTTCAAAACTTAAACCGATATATTGCCCTGTCACTTGCTTGAAGGTAGAAACTCAAAACTACTCTAGTTTAGATGTGTAGAGTACATACCTTTCATGAATTTATTGGAATCTTAAAAAAAAAAAAAAGCAAGTTCGAGACCATCTATCAAAGTAAGAAATACATTCAGTTATCTTATCAGCACTGTCAAATAGAAAGGTGTAGTCCACACATCTAAATTTTAATTTTCTAGTAGCCACGTTAAAAAAGTAAAAATAGGTAAAATGTTAATAGTATATTTGTTGTTTTTGTTGAGATATAATTGACATATAACATGTTAGTTATATAATAGCCATTCTAACAGGTGTAAAGTGAATATAATTCACTGCTTCTGATTTGCATTTCCCTGATGATTAGCGATGTTGAGAACCTTTTCATGTACCAGTTGACCATCTGTATCTCTTCTCTGGAAAGATGTCTTTTCAGATCCTCTGCCCACTTTTTAATTGGATTGTTTGTGTTTTTTTGGTATTGAATTACATGAGTTCTTTATTTTGGATATTAATCCTTTATCTGATATATGATTGGCAAATATTTTCTCCCTTTTAGCAGGTTGTCTTTTCATTTTTGATGGTTTCCTTTGATGTACAAAGGCTTTTTAGTTTAATATGTCCCCCTTGTTTGTTTTTGCTTTTGGTGTCACATCCCCCGCCCTCCAAAAAAAAAATCACTGCCAAGATGGATGCTAAAGAGATTGTCCTGTATGTTTTCTCCTAGGAATTTTATGGTTTCAAGTCTTAGGTTAGAATATTTAATCCATTTCAAGCTAATTTTTTGTATGATGTAAGACAGAGGTCCAGTTTCATTCTTTTGCATATGGCCATTCCGTTTTTCCAATACCATTTGCTGAAGAGACTGTCCTTTCTCCATTGTATATTCTTGGCTTTTTTAAATCAAAAACTCATAGACTGTATATGCATGGGTTTATTTCTGGGCTATTTCGTTCCATTGACCTGTGTGTCTTTTTATGCCAACACCATACTGTTTTATTACTATGGCTTTGTAATATAGTTTGAAATCAGAAAGCATGATGCCTCCAGCTTTGTTCTTCTTGAGGTTGCTTTGGCGATTTGAGGTATTTTGTGGCTCCATGCAAACTCTATGATTGTTTCTTCTATTTCTGTGGAAAATGCCATTGGAATTTTGCTAGAGTTGCAACAAATCTGTAGATTGCTTTGAGTAGTATGGACATCTTAACATTAATTCTTCCAATCCGGGAGCACAGACTATTTTTTTCTACTTACTTCAGTTTCTGCAGTTTTTTTCAGCAATGTCTTGTAGTTTTCAATGTAGAGATCTTTCACCTCCTTGCGTTACATTTATTCCTAGTTATTTTATTCTTGATGAAACTCTAAAATGAGATTTTTCTTAATTTCTCTTTCTGATAAATCATTATTAGAGTTTAGGAATGCAACAGACTTTTTAATATTGATTTTTGTGTCCTACAACTTTACTGAACTCATTTATTAGTTCTAACAGTTTTATGGTAAAGTGTTTAGGATCTTCTTTAGATAATGTCACATCACCTGGAAATAGTAACAGTTTTTTTCCTTTCTGGGGTGGATGCCTTTTATTTCTTTTCCTTGTCGAATTATTCTGGCTAGGGCTTCAATACTATACTGAATAAAAGTGGTGAGAGTGGGCCACTTTATATTCATTTAATTCAATATACCTAAAATATCATTTTAACATGCCACAAATATAAAAAATACTGAGATATTTTACATTACTTTTTCATACTAAGCCTTTGAAATCTGGTATGTATATACATTTACAGCATATCTTAATTTGGACAGGTCACATCTTAAGTGTTCAAGAGCCATCAGTAGCTAGTGGCTACCACAGTTTGACAGTACAGATCCAAGTTATTGAAGCAGGAACCACCCTTAAGATTCGGCTGTCCGTTTTCCCCCAGGAACATCATTTTCTCGATTGATTATACAGATAGTGATTTTCATTTCACCTGCAGACATGCAGTGATGGAGCCTCGTGTTAGAAAGTGACTGTTACATTCACGGTGAGCTTATCAGATCCATGTGAAATGATTTCACGTTATGATAGGACTGGATCAAGAAATGTTCAGATATTTAACATATGCTCAGCAGTGAGAAAGACTGGGTCCTCTGCCGTTCAAGGTGAGAGCTTAGAAATATAGAGCAGAACTGTAGGAAAAACTGAAAATGCAAAATCTAAACAAACCAATTTTTAAAAATACTTATTAACATTTAGCAGTAGAATTTTAAAAATTACCAGAAGAATATATACTGCATTGTATAAGGAATATACTGACTCTTCCTGGACGTGTAGCAGATTATCTTCTAATTGTGCTCCTTACTCAAATCACCTCTCCTCCCCACTTCCCTAAATTTGATATCTGGTCATGTCTTTCCCACATGAAAGAACAACTAATGGACGGCAATTGCCTATAACCTCCCTGCTCCCCACCCCAAAGATCTTGGCCTGGCAATTAAGACCCTCTGTTATCTGTCTATTTCCTCCCATATAACCTACTTGCCAGCCACGCCAAGCTACTTGCTATTCCCTTAACAGCTCAGGAACTTCAGGAAAAGGTTTGATGTGTCCCCTCCTCCTGGAACACATCCAGCCTTTTCTGTGCTTGCTCCACCCTTCAAGTCTAAACGTCAAATGTCAGCTTCTAGCCTGAACAGCTCTCTTGGGTTCTCTACCTGCTGCAGGCTGAATTAATAATTCTCTCTTTTCTCTTTGCAAATGACTTGATTGCTTCTTTAGAATATACTTTGTATTAAAAGTTGGCTATTTACACTCCTAGTCTAGGGAAGGCAAAGTACAGGGTGAGTCTGAAACATCTTGTTCCAGAAAGGACGAGTGCTCAAAAGAAAATTTAGGGCACTCTGAGATAGAGAATACTAAGAGTGATGCAGATAATATATTCAACAATAAACAGAATCCCCAAAAACATGCAAAGAGAGGAAAATCTCTTCTTTGCAGAAGACTGCCAAGTACTAAAGGAGTGAGCAACAGAATTAGAGAATTAGCAAGGCACCATTTTGCAGCTGCCAGTGTAATACATGGTCCAGGCAAGGCCCATCAATGGATGCTAAAACCACTAGGTGACATGTTAGGCGGCAAGATATTTACAAAGTACCACTCCATGTAGTACTTTTCACAATGAAAAGGCAGCTGATGGATCTTGTGAATATCATCTTAACCAAATGATCAAGCTTAGCATCACCAGTAAAAAGACAGACTGACATTCTGTGCCTCCTGATACGATGCTGGGACGAACACATCACTTACTGTAATGATTTTTGCCAAAAATGCTTAAAGTGGAATATGATCATGGGGAAACTATCCGACCAAGACAGGGTGGGGAGCACGTGACGAGTTAGCAGGCCTGGGCTCTTCAAAACCGTCAGTGTCAAGGCACTCCAAAAAGGCGGGGGCGCTTTTCTGGATTAAAAGGGACTGAACAGGCATGACAGCTAAATACAATGCATGGTGTTTTAGATTTTTAAAGAGGTTATGAAGAGCATTAGAGAGACCGTAAAGGAATACGCCTATAGACTGTCTAACAGTATTCTATCAGTGCTGTATTTTTTGGAACAGCTCATGGCGCTGCAGCTATGTAGGGGAATGTCCTTGTTCTTAGGAGATACAAGCTGAAGAGCTTCGGGGGTTAGATGTCACGTCGTCAACTTGCTCTCAGTCGGTCCAGAAAGCAAACACACGCACATACACACACAGAAAGAAACGCAAATATAGAATGTTAATAACAGTTGATAAATCTGGGTGAAAGGTACATAGATTTTGCTGTATTAGGGTTTTCTGTAGGTTTGAAGTGTTTCAGGATTACCACTCAACATTAAAATCTGGACAGAAATTTGGGAAACAGGTTATGAAACTCGTGGAGGGAAGTGTTTTCATCTTGTTCACCTTTATTCCCCCAAAGCTGAAGTAATGCCATTAGAGGAATCACATCAAGAAATGCTCACTGAACCCTCCTACACTGCTGGTGGGAATGCAGTTTGGTGCAGCCACTATGGAAAACAGTGTGGAGATTCCTCAAAAGACTAGGAATAGATTTACCATATGACCCAGGAATCCCACTCCTGGGCTTGTATCCAGAAGGAAATCTACTTCAGGATGACACCTGCACCCCAATGTTCATAGCACCACTATTTACAATAGCCAAGACATGGAAACAGCCTAAATGTCCATCAACAGGTGACTGGATAAAGAAGAGGTGGTATATTTATACAATGGAATACTACTCAGCCATAAAAACCGACAACATAACGCCATTTGCAGCAACATGGATGCTCCTGGAGAATGTCATTCTAAGTGAAGTAAGCCAGAAAGAGAAAGAAAAATACCATATGAGATCGCTCATATGTGGAATCTGAAAAACAAAAACAAACAAACAAACAAAAACAAAGCATAAATACAGGACAGAAATAGACTCATGGACAGAGAATACAGACTTGTGGTTACCAGGAGGGTAGAGGGTGCGAAGGGATAGACTGGGATTTCAAAATTGTAGAACAGATAAACAAGATTACACTGTATAGCACAGGGAAATACACACAAAATGTTATGATAAATCACAGAGAAAAAATGTGACAATGAGTGTGTATATGTCCATGAATGACTGAAAAATTGTGCTGAACACTGGAATTTGACACAACATTGTAAAATGATTATAAATCAATAAAAATGTTAAAAAAAATGACAGAGCAATGCTCAAACTGAAAAAAAAAAAAGAAATGCTCACTGAAGTGGGTTACAATAAATCTGAATTGAGGCAAATGTGGGTCAGATTTAGGAAGAAGTCACCTAGCCTGTGATACCCACACGACAGCTTCTTGGAGGGGCCCGGGGAGGGTGCGGAGCGCACAGCCTGGGATGAGGGATGGGCTCCTGCCTTCGTGACCTCACTGCAGCTCACCGAGGACAACCTTTACTTACACTTATCGATGCAAGGGACCTGAAATTAACCCGAATTATGTACCAGCACTTCTGTGAGTGCCTGGCAGTGATGAGAGGAGACTTTCCCATCCTTCTGCATAGCTCTGATTAGGAGCCCTGGTCCTGCTTTCTTTTAGGACGTTATCTCTCAAAATGCTGATCTGCTGCAGACTCCTCCCAAGGTGAGAGCACGGGTCACTTCTCTGTCCTGACAACTAATCCTTTCTTGAGCTCAAACGTCTAAGGAAGGGCCATTGTAATTCTCTTTGAAAGTGGCCGCATTCATCTTCATCTCTCTCAGAAGGCACAGTTCTCCTTGCCCTTGGACTAGGGCTGGAAGTCATCAGAAGGCTTCTGATGTTCAATTATTCTTCCATCGCCACGTTGCCCGGGCTGTGTGGCTCAGCCTGCCGTCCGAGAAACAATTAGACCCAGAAAACGCTGCTGCTGGGAGGCGTCAAAGCTCATCAGGCCAGTGAGAAACGTCTCCCAACAGCGGCGCTTTCAAATGTTCATGCTTTCCCAAAATAAAAATTACTATTATTTGTTAAAAAGAATTCCCTAATGTGTCCTGTCATTAGCACAGTCTCCTCACAGGCCCCGGGTTGCAGTTAAAGAGCCAATTGGAGCTGCTATTAGGAAAAGAAAAAAAACCCAACACTTACTGGGTTTACAAAATAAAATGGCCACCCAAAGCCACGAAATGTGACCCATTTGCAGTCATTATTAGTGGCCAAGTGAGTGCTCTGTGTCAAACCGGCCCAAAATGTTCGGTGGGAAAAGTCTGTACCAGATTGGAATGTATATGCAAAGAGGCGGATGCCCGTCCATCCACAGGCCGCTCTCAGCTGATGTCCTTTGCTCTACTTCCTGCAACTCTTGGGGCCCTGCCTCACGTCCGCTGGACACTGGCTTGTCCCCAGCACATTCACACAAGCAGGAGGATGATGGCTGTGCACGGCCAAGAGGACTGAGCCCGGGGTCCCAGGTTCTCATCCCAGTCGGTTGCTGACTGGCTGTAGGACACCAGGCAAGTCACTGCTGCCGGCCTCAACGCCGACCCTGAAAACAGGGTTGAACCTCCCACTATTCTACGGCTTTTGCTAAAAGTTCCTCAGGTGATGTCAGCATCTACGTGCAAACTGCCAGTAATACCTGTCCCCAGTCATCTCTAACATGGCTGTTGTGAAGACGGATGAGTTAACGTCTCTGAAGGGCTTTGACGTCTCCATGAAAGTACGGAAAATTGGCTGCGTTATTATCATCACTGTGTCTGCACTGAGGGAGCTTTAAAGTGGCATTTGCTTCTATCCTTCAGATGTCAACAGAGATTATTGTAAGTACATCAAACAAATGGGAATGGCATAGAAAAGTGAAAAAAGGGAAGAATATGTGAGGCAGCAAAGTATAATTACTTCACATCAGTCTCAGACCTGCAGGTGACATCCACACTGTCCAGCTCTTTTAGAATTTACCGTCAAATCAGATGATCCCGAACCGGATGACAAATAAAACAACATATAAACATTAAGTGCAAAAAAAGGTGTGAACGTATCAGGAGGAATAAGGTATGATGGAGAACTGTTAAATAGAGGACGCTACACCCCTCCCTCATCACTTGAGAAAGAGGGAAGAGATTAGAAGAATGACATGTGTGGGGTTGGAAGAAACTGGTGGCACCCCCAAAACTACTTTGAAGGACATTACTCATCTGAATAAGAATTGATTAAACTAGTCTATAAGCCAGCCTGTTTATACCTCATGCATAAGATGATCAAACATTTAACAAGCAAGATGTATGTTCAGCTGGTGAAGGCACCTATTAATCTGACCAATAACCATAAAGATTTCAACTGGCTGTAGTATGTGACGGGCAGGATCTGCATTGAAGCTGTCGCCTTGGGTATAGATGGAAGTGGTCAAAGTGTGGGAATCATTAAGGGCTTGTGACATCAGAGAGGACTAGATCAGGGGTGTCCATGAAAATAAAGCCAGGTGGCTCTGAAAGGGGCAAGTCTGCTTTACAAGCCACCGTTGCTGCCCTTGGATGCCAGGTCAGACAAAAATGCTTTCTGACTTAGTGAAGAATAAGCTTCTTACAGTTTCTCAAAGCCAAGCTAATATTATATGTTACATAAGTTTGATGAGTATTAATATGTAGAATTAAAAATATAGAATATTTTAATATTTATGCAGCAATATAGAAAACTGGCTTAACTTAGACATATAAGAGGAAAAAGCTCACATTTCAAACCGTATACACCGATCACAACTGGGAAAATATTTTCATGCATACATAGTTAAATTTTCTTGTTACATTTTGTAACAATAAATGAAAAATGCCCCCAAACAGAATGGCATAGATTTCCATATTACCCTTGTGAAGAAGGAATGCCTCCTTAGAGCAAAGAGCAGGACCACACTGCAGAAAGATTTACAAATTCGGAACACAAGGCACCCCTATTGGGTCACGATGAGTCTGGTTTCAAAAATACCTAAAATATCACACATATTGACACATACCCCCCACCCTGACACACACAACTAAATGTGAGAAGAAAAAAAAATTTCTATTTCCACCACCTAGGAAGAATTAGAAAAATTCCTGCATATACTGATAAATCTCAGGAGCGAAAGGTAGGAGCTATTAGAAGCTGACTGTCTAGACGTGGCTGGGGAGGCCTAGGTAAACGAGCTGGAGGACTCTTGAGTCCTTGAGTTCACAAAAGCTCTTGACGTTCTGAAGGATTTGCCATGTAAATCCCTGTGAGATTCTAGCTCGGTCCTCAGGCAGACTGCCTGCTCCCCCGAGGGCCCCGCCTGCTGATGAAACGCCCCTCTCGCGAAGGCATCGTCCCTGCTGCCCGGATCCCTGCCGGGTTCCGTGTTCCTCTTTGGCTCCACCACCTGCTCCCTTCTAGATTCCATGTCAACTCCAGTTTTTCTGGCACCCCCAGCCCACCGCCACTCTCCCCCCATGCTCTGTCCTACCAGGGACATCACTGCAACTTGACTTCAGCTCTTTTAATAATAGATGGTCTTCTGATACCGCTCAGCCTGAAACTCTGTGAGACGATGGTCACAGTGGCTTTTCCCTGACTTGTTGAAAAAATATTTGCAAAACAAATAGTAGAAGGGTGTTTACCATCAAAACAGAGTTCATTTAATTATGTGGCTATATTTAGAATAGTGGTCAGACCCTCACTAAATGAAACTGTCTTTTAGGAAAAACGGCATTTATGTCAAATGTTTCAGTATTAACAGAAATGACTGGTCTTATAGAAGGTAACAGAACAATGTCTTAGACTTTGTCCATAAATGTATAAATAAATAAATACATAAATGCTTGCTCCTAATATATTTCATCATGACCTAGTTCCATTTCTAATTCCCCCTCATTGATATACAATGACAATATTTCTTATTAGAAATAGCTGGCATCTTACTATATGAATATTCTAATGAGTCTGAAAATATTAGCCATTCTTAAAAGCAAGCTACATTAATTCACAATTAATATATTCCCTCTTGCTCTAGTTATAATAATCAATTCATTTTTCAATATTCATACCACGGATCCTTTCCTGCTGACAGCTTGAACTTCTCTCTTATCTTGATGAAGTTCCTTTGCATTAACTGTTTGCATACAAAGGTGCACATTATATTATCCCAGCCTCAGACTTACAACTTTCTATTTAGCATTTACCATGTCACTTGAATGGTGGCATGTATATTCTGTCTTGTACATTAAATGTTCAAATGTCTCTTTCTCCCCATCGGTTATATGACTTGGTCTAACTCTTGTTATCATACCATTTCAAATCTGGAAGGAACTTCATCTAGATCTATTTCAGTGGTTTGACACAGATAAAATTGAAGCTGCCCCTACTTTGGAGTTAGGGCTTCAGAGAATGTAGTCCAAGAGCCACAGGTCCAATATCCAAGCCCTTGATGTCAAGGCTGGGAAGCCAATTCGAGAAACCTCACTGACCTGAGGACGCACGCCAGAATCCAAGTGTGCTGACCTCCAGCCCGGTGTGCTTTCTGCTGTCACAGTCAGACTCCAGGACCAGCACAGTGGTAGGCTCTCCAGAACCATTTTGAGACTGGCCAAAGTTAAGTGAGTTGAGCTACATACTGAATATTTAAGTTACTTGAAATATAGCTGTGTTACCTAAATTTTTCTAAAGCTTAGTCACAAAACAGAAGAAAGTGATTCTTACAGACTGAACAGTGTTGCGGTCAGCAAAACTGACTGAGAGGTTTCTTACCAGAAACCTGTCTTAGAAGAAGCTACAAGAGCATGAGACACAGATATGAAAGGCTTACCCGAAGCACCTTGCACTGCATTTTCTTATTTAGACAATGCATTAATTCCATTAATAAAACACTGTAGGAGTGTTTCTCTAGTTGTCAGTGCTAGCTGCTGGTTAAGAAAGCAGTGCGAACAGTCTAGACAAGGGACAGAACATGATCCAACAGGCTTTAGCTGCTCAGATGTGGTTCAATACTGGGCTTTTAGTAAAAGCACCTCGTTGTAGCTATAGAAAACACAATAGATAAAATTTAAGGTGAAATTCAGCTAGTCTACGTTCACTTTGAATACGGGAAGATTATTTCATGGTATAGAAGAAAGACCAATTGTAAGGAAGCTGACCTCTGTTGTTAGAGAAAGGGAAAAAATCACCATCTGTGAGGAGCGGCTGTCTTCGCAACCGTCAGGATGAAAGCTAATGTTTCAAAATATCTGACATCAATTTTACCAAAGTCAGATGATTATAAAAATTTTTATGTAAAAAAATTTGGAAGGAGGGTTGGAGAATGGTAACTTTTTTGTTATACTGAAGAAAAAAATTCCTCAAAAAAGAAACCCCTGCATTATACAGTTTGCACAGGCTACAGTTCTATCAAAGCTGCAGGGTAAGAAGTCATATTTATTCGGCATGACACAGACAAACTTACGACCCCTATTTGGTAGAAACCGTCAATACTAAAGTTGAACTTATTTTTAAAAACTGTTAAATCACAACTAGTATGTACGTTTAGAAATAGCCTGAGACTCTCTTTCCTATATGAGTAACTGAGAAGCAAACAGTCCCATATATTCCCTGCAAGTATCTAGGCTGACAGAGTGAAAGAGCCAAGGCTTCCCTGGTTCCTCTGGAGCCATCTGGCATCTGGCTGGTGGGGCTGTTCAGTGGGACGCACCGCTGAGGTCCAGAAGGACCTCGTGATGCCTTGCTGATGAGCAGGGTCTAAGCTCATTTTGGTCCAATCAGTAGTGGATGGAGCATTCTAACCCACTCTCTTGCTGGTTACAACTGTGACTTCTCACTTTTCTACTCTTAAAGACATGTTTTCAAGAAGGAATTTGGGGCAGTAAGTATCTCTCCTCTTCTTCCTAGAACATCTCAATCGTTTGGAAAAGTGTATTTGATGTGGGCGCCTTGGGATCTCACTGAGATGCCTGTGATGTCCTGGTTATTGGCAGATCCTTGCTGCAGAGATGACAGACATCGTCACAGTGCCTTTCTCTTCTGCATTTAATAGTAGAGCTTTCTATGGAGTGACTACAGATTGGCTTCCACTTGGACATCTCTGGCCATCTGATGGCTCTGAGTAACATCTGTCTCTGATCTTGGCCTTGGGGCAGCTCACGAGCAGTGGCCAGGAGGCCTCCTGTGTCACAGCCACATTCTATTAGTGCTGGAATGTCCCATTTCCCCCCCACTGATGGACATGGCAGGGATGTCTGTCCGCTCACCTCAGACTCAAAGGGGCATTTCCTAGAGTATGCACCGCGTGACTGTGGATGCTGCCAAGTCATGGGAGGCATTACCTGACTGATAAAAATCTCTCTATTCTGGCCCTTATTCCATAGTAAGCTTATCCTAACAAGTAAATCCAAACATACAAACAAGCTATTCCGAGGCCCTGTGTCCCTGTCAGGGGATGAAGAAACCATCTTGGCAGATCGTCTTTCCTTCTAAACATCTAAAGAGAGACGTTTAGGCTTTTCCCTGGGAATAGGGATGAGCATCCTCTAGATCCGGGCATGACTTTAGGCATCTGGACACACATCTGCCTCTGATGTGCACCCTGGTGACCTTCTTGCTGGCACCCTCCTAGACATTTTGCCCGAGAGAGGCTGATTCCTTCTTGATTAAGAATTTAAATGTGCTTCAACATTCTAAATAAATGGCACTCATTCTGTTTACTAAAATCGTAGGTATTTTTCTCCCGATGTTGCCCTAATGTTTTAGATTTTTAAATAAAAAAGGAAGCTTTTTAAAAAAAATTGCCACAAATGCAGACTGCTTTTTTAAACAGTTAATCCTGTATACAGGCTCTTGTAATGTGCAACGCGAGAATGGTGGTGTGTTTTAGGCTTAGCTGATGTAGCTTACGTAAATGACTTTTTATGCCATGAAGAAACTCTGTAAAATCAAAGTAAAAAGCTATCTTTACTTAAATGAAAGGCTTATATATTAATCATCTTGAATCTTATTAGATATCCACCAGGTTGGGTGATGTAAGCTCGTGACCCTCAAATGTGGAGGTTGACTGCACCACTGAATTAATATACTGGCACACTCCGCAGGCAAAGACATTAAATTTTTAACAGTGCAATTGACTGCATGTAGTTCAACCTTCAAACATGATGCTTGTGAGAAATTGCAAAAGACATGCTCCTGGCATGTGATATATGTTACTGGTTTCTAAAATGCTAAGATAAAAGGGTCTACTTTCTGTTTGGCTTTAGCCAAAACCCAGGGTCAAAGGGATTTACGCAGCCTCAGAAACAGTCAGGAGGTCACTGTAGGAAACACAGAAACAGCCGACTATCTTCTGGTCTAAGTCCCTCCCATATAGTTAATTTATTGACATTTGGAGTTTAAGACATAGTATAATTATAATGGGAACCAAAAAAAAATTGCACTTGTTAGGTCTATCTCTCTCTTTTTTTAGAGAGAATAGTAAATTTCTGTTGCGTTGATTTAATTGCCATTTTATGATACCTGAAATCTCTCTTTGTACAAAGTGAATTTTTAAAATTTTGTAAAAATATGAGTAAGTACAAATTACTGTTCATCTACACAGATATTCATATGCTTTATTATATACAAGAGTAATTCTTAGGGGTAGAATGGGGAGTTTTATGTATATTGCAAAAAGTCCTTGCAATTGTGTCAATCTCTTAAGTGCAAAATTTATTGTGAAAATTCAGATATTAAGGGTGGTCTTTCTATGTTTAGTAGAAAGAGTCATGAGTTTTAAAAAAGGCAAGACACCCTAGCATAGCGGGCTTCAGCCAGAATGCCTGGAAAGGTGCTGCCTCAGTCCATTATTTGTCGCTACAGCAGACTTGCTGTGTCCCGTCCTTGAAGACCCTGACAGTGTGACACATACTGGGAGGTCGCCGAGTTGGGATTGAGGGCTCGGGCCATGTGCAAATTTAGAGCCTTGGTGCTGTGAACAAAGAACTTGGTAAAAGTGAAGTAAAGAATGCTGTTCTGTAATTATGCTTAGGGTGATTGTCAATTCATAGAACACAGTCTGCTAATTCGGCAAACTCAATAAAAACAAGGAATCTCTGACGTTAAAAATATTACTTCTGAAGTTTGCTCACTACTGAGAATCACGTAAGCCCGGGAGAGACCAGGTTTGTTCTGCTCTCCGTTACAGTGTATACTTAGCACGGTGCCAGGTCGAGAGTAGACGTAGTGTAAATATTTATTGAGTGAGTAGATCAATATCTGAATAAAACCAAGATGAGAAATGACAATAAACACCTGCCTGAAACCGGGTGTCCCCGCAGGCCTAGGGGCTAGTGTCAGAGAGCCCACCCAGAAAGCCGAGGCCAGACCCACCCACGCTCCTTGGGTCTGATTCCCCCTGAGCTCTCAAGTAAGGGTCTTTTACTGACGTCAAAAGAGGTTCTTTTCCTAGAACTCAGCATTTCCTTACATGGCTATTAGGATCGAAGCTTACCAGCCCCAGGTTTTCCAGAACTCATTTAATCCTGCCTCTAGGCCACCTTACACCGGTGAGGCCAGAAGCACCGGGGGAAAGGAGCCCTTTGCCTCAGTGGCCAGAACCTCGTTTCCCATTCTTTCCCTTCCTGTCCTTTAAGATCCCTTTGGGATCATTAGCATCTTCATGTTACCTTTGTTTGAGCCCTAAGCTACCGCACGTCCACAGGTGGAGCTTTGAGACGTGTTGCTGTCTTTCTGATAAACGAAGTGTTTTGTTAAGCTTTTCACGGTAGCACAACGTTAAGGTAGAAGTCATGACTCTTCCCAGCTGGTATCAAGGTGTTTCCCTCACGAGACGTAAGATGCACTTTCTCTATGGCTCAGAGGTTTTACTACTGGAGGAACATCCCATTAAATTTTTCCACCAGGCAGTGAGGAGAAGAGAGATTCATTATGTGAAGAGGAGCAAGGTAAAGGTTTACTATGTAATCAATCACTGGTTATACACCCTTGTTTCTCTTATCAGGGAAGCTGCTCCTCACATACCTTATAGGAACAAGAAGAGTAACAATAATCCTAAAAGTATGCACCTCTGACATCACATTAATCATAACATTTATCATGCTTGGTGGTTATACATTTATAAATTCTCCTTAAACTCTCTTAAGCCTAAACAGCCAGTATGAATAATAGGTACTCAAAATAGGTTTATTATGGTTCTAGACAGCTCCGTGGAGTAATAAATGGAACATCTGAATTACCGTCTGGTGTTATTTAAATTCTGTGATTTTAGATTTGAAAAAAAAATTTGCAACATGCTTGTTAATGGGTAGATCTCAGATCAATGAAGATGAGAGAACACTGGATTGGAAGTCCAGTCTCAGGTAGCTGAGACGGGCCTCCGGCCTGGGCCTCAGTTTTGAAGGTGTAAACGTGAAGTTTGTGTTAGGTGACTTCTGAGGTCTCTGTGACCTGAGAGATCTGGCCTGAGGCTCCACTCCCACAGTGTGGGTTTACCTTATGCAAGATTCAAAATCATGTGGTGCAGTTTTAAAAAACTTTCCCTTAAGAGTACAATGTGGATTTCCATTTTAATTCCTGAAACATATTCCTACAAATTCTCTTTCCTCCATTCCACTACTGACTATTTCCTGGGTCTCTTGTGATTTTTACGTACTATATTCTTTTAACTGAAGGACCACTGGATTGTAAGTAGAAGGCTATTTCAAGTTTCATGATAATTAAGTGGTGAGAGACTGAATATACAAACAGGCAATGGCCAGACGGTACGTAATACAGAATCTCTGACCCACACCCTCTAGAAACCGGCCCAGGAAACCAACCTCTTGCTACAGTAACCAGCGCAGGAAGCCAGCCTGTCATATATAAGGCAGACTTGTAGGAAGTCTGACCGCTGCACCCATGAACAATCCAAGAAGCCAAACAATAATTTCATAACAATGGACCCCAGATGGCCGGGACTTGACTAATGACTGAGAGCTTCCTTAGTTTTTGTTCCTGTTTCCAACCTTAAGAGCATCCAAAGAAAGCCAAATGGTGGTGGAGAGAGGGAACGACATGGGAAGACACCTCGAGACCAAAACGCAAGGCGGGCAGCGCCATATAATCAATGGATCAGCTTATTATTGGGTGACTTACAGAGCTGATCAGGCAGACAATGATCCGGGAGCAACACAGCGGCACACCTCCCCACCATGGGGCCGCTGGGACAACTTTACAGTTAACCTAGGGTGTGGGGGTATGTGCTTAACAGCATAGAGGCTGCCTGGACCTAACGATCACTAAACGGTACCTATTAACTACAAAGCCCTTGACAACATAGACAGGATTTTCCACCCAGTAGGGTCTTAGGTGGGGTCGGTGGAAGGACAGGGCGAACTGGATGGGCCCAAGATGGCGTCAGATATGCTAACAGCCGTACACCAAACACGCTCCTCTTACCAATCATGCAGGAGGGCCTGCTTCTAGTTAGCCTGCCTACAGCTTCTCCAGACCAACACACTCCGGTCAGGTACACTCCACGTCTTCCATTTTTCCACTATAAAGCTTTCCTGTTCCTCGGCCTGCCTTTGAGTCACTCTGCAAGTGACTATAAATTAAATAGTCTTTCCTTGTTCTCGCTGGATTGGTGTTCATTTATTTCCACAGTGAGGGTAAAAAGGACCCAGAGAAAGAACTTCAACCAGGCCCTCAGCTGAAGCGATCGTTCTGTTTCCTTGGCAACTAGTTTTAAGTCCTTGATAGCTACTATTTAGAACCTTCCACACAGCCAGAACCTCCTGTACGTGTACCTGCCCAATACTTCTCTACTCCGAGCGTACGGCTGTACCCCAGCCTCCAGGGAAAACAGGCCAAAGAACTGCTTCGGCGTCTTGTCAGCATCAACCCCCAACAGTTGTAGTTTCATCCACTCAGTCCCTCCCTTCCTCTGGTTACGACAGAAAAGCCAGCATCTCTTCTGCTCGGTGCCTTGGATCCTGCGGTCCCCAACCTTCTCACAGCTTTGACCTGCAGATTAGTCACCGCTCTCTCCTGTTTCTTTGACTCTTCCCATCTCTTTCTTTCTTTCTGGGAGCACTTAGATGTGTCCAAGGCTCTACCATCTTTCACTTCCCCCCATGCCCCTTTCAGCTTTCAATCTGTCTCTCCTGCCCATGTGTGAGTGGAATTCCTGATCTATTCTGAAATTTCCGTTCCTTCCACACCCAGCTGCAACGGAGGTTCCGTCTCTGTTACTCCACTGAAACTGCACTAAGATCACCAATGACTTCGTTTTCTTTTAAATACAATGTGTATCCTCAGTGTCTAGTACTGTGACCGACATGCGTAGAAATGCCTCTTTCTTGATTTCTTAACTTTAGAAATAGTTCTGCTCTGTTGAGCTATGAATTGGCTGTAGCTTCACCTGAATTAACTTTTATAATCCCCATAACGACCAGATGAAGTAGGCAGTATTACCATTATTCCTGTTTTGGAAATTAGAACTCAAGAGAGGTTCAATCTCCCCGTGCGGAACACACATCTGTCCCACCCCAAGATCCATCCTTGCCTTTTCCCTTTGAAATAACAACAGGAGTAGGTAGGAAAAACTCAGAAAAACCCAGATTTCCTGCACATTTCCTGGCACAAGAACAGGAGCTCAATACTCAATATGTGTTGAGTATTATTATTTTTCTACCACCTGAAATCGTGCCTTACACATGGAATATACTCAAGAAATTCTAATTAATTAACTGAATGTGCCCAGAGAGGCCAGAACAGTGACACTCAAACAATTATTTTCGCTGGGCGCTGTGGCCTCCTGGGGCTTTAGAGGCGGGTAGGGCACACCTTCGGAAGGGGAAGCCTCCAGGGGCCTTTCCCTGCTCACACGGATTTTAGAAAAGAATGAAAACAATCATTGTATTTTTCCTTTCTCCACAACATGCACTCACTCATTTCTAAAAAGGCAAACTCAGGAGGGTATTATTCGGTAATCACAGTCATCTTTTTGAGAAAAGGATTTTACCTTTATCTCATTACGGCAAATGTGTTTGTCGGTGTGAACTGAAGGGGAGAGCAGTGAAGTCTTCTCCCCTATTATGAACATGTAGAAATATTGAAATTCTTAAGACTTCACTTTGAAAATCTGCTGCTCTAGGAGAATAAAGTGTAATTAGGGTTGAACAAAAGGGGAAATAAGAGCATGGATTTACTGATTTACTTTCTTGCCTTCTCTCCCACTGGAATCAATTTACAGTGGATAGAAAAGACAATGACAGCTGGAGGAACAATAGGTTGTTAACACACGTGGTAAGGAAAGGAACTCCCTCCGACTTCCAGGAACTGAGCCGAGGGAGAAAATGAGCGTGGAGCACTGCACGCGCACTGTGCAGCAGCCGGACTCGTGGAACTCCCTGAATCCCTCCTGCAACAAAAGCCTTAGTGTCAGTTTGTCGTTCTCCCCAAACATTGTTAAAGGCTTAGGACAAGTCCCCAGAAGACAGTTACCAGTGTGCCAAGAAGTCCCACACAGAATCCCTTGCCAACTGGGAGATGTTCTTCCTTAGTGCAGGAACAAGGGGATCCGACAGGGTTCGTGCTGCTGTGGACACTGTGCTACTTTAATGATGCTGCCCTTAATGGAAAGAAAATTAGACCAAGGAGAAAAAGACAGGAGGAAGCAAACAGTTCTCTGCCTGCTGACACTGAACAAAGGATGGGTTTCTGGCTCAAAACAGAATCCAGGAAAAAATTTGGGAAGAAACTTACAAATTATTTAGGTAAGAGGAGCTTAAACTCAAATGTGGAAAGGAAAGGAAATAGTCATCAGATAAACTGCCCAAAGCAGGGGACCCGGATGGATGGGGTATCTTTTTGGATGCCATGCTGAAGTCATGGGATGTTCTGAGATTCCCATGAAAAGCTAGCCAGAGCACCCCTTATGGCTTAGGTCCTGTGCACTGACAGAGAGCAGACATACAAAAGCCCTCCCAATAAACAGAATTCTACATTTTATTGTAACAGATTAAATGTAACTGTTTCATAATCATAACTCAGAGGATGGGCTCTGGAAACCACTGGAAAACAAACGGAAAGGTTTCTATAGAGAATCAACAGCAAGGACCTACTGTTTAGCACAGGGAACTACATTCAATTTCTTATAATAACATATAATGGAAAAGACTCTGAAAAAGAATCGACGTAGTAATATATATCTAAATAACTGAATCACTTTGCTATACACCTGAAACTCACATGGTAAATCAACTACCCGTCAATAAAAAAGTAAAAAAAAAAAAGGAAGAGTTTCCTTTTTTCGAGTGAATACTTTAAAAGATGGGAAAATAGAAAAGCTGAAGATCTGAAAGATCAATGGAACCAAAAAGTGCTAAATTCAGTAACAAAAAGGGGCTTCAGAGCTGTATTTGGAGCAAAAGGAAAAAAAAAGAGCTGATCTCTGCCTGGAGAAGACCATGCAGCTCCAGTAACTCAACTCCTGGACTTCCGTATTCTCCGTCAGGGAAGACGGTCCTGTGTGCCTTACAAAGGAAACTGAGCGCAAGGCATGGGTGATGCTGGAGTCTGTTTGCTGGACTCAGACCACTGAAAAAGATGGTTCAGTCACACTGGAGGTACTTTTCAGAGATTATCTGTCTACTTTTCTCTACTGTCAAGAATACCATGGCGAAGTGTGGGCTAAAGGATTATACAGACATTTGAATTGAGAGATGGGGAGCACCCTTCCCCAAGAGGACTGATCAGTGGCTCTCTGGAAGGGCTCTGCCGAATGCAAGATTCTGTCCTTGGAACTATTCCCACTCAAGTGTGTATCATCACCTTGGAATAAAACTAAAGCTGACCTGTAGGTGACAAAATACTGGGAGAGATAAACTAAAGAAAGAAAAAAGATTCACAATGGTCCTGAAAAGCTATGAACCCAGAGCAATGGGAGAATTACATACTTTAAAAAAGTGAGTTTTATGGTATGTTAATGATGTCTTACAAAAGCACTTACGTAAACAAACAAAAGCAACTGGAGGATGTTTACCGGAAAATGTGAAGCCTCATATTTGAGTTAAAGGACATACATTCTGGACAGGAAGAGCTTAACTGGGGAGCCTTTGGGTCTGAATAGACTGTGAACTGAGTGTTAGCCAATGGCATGGTCTCCTGGAGTCTCAGCTTCCTGAGCACCAGACTTCCCCCTGAATCCTCAGCACCTAATGTGTGCACAGAGTAGAAGCAGAATAAATCGTGGTTAAATAAATATGGTGCTTAAAAACAACACAACAAAAGCCAAAAACCTAGTTCACCTAGGAGTTTCTTTTCTGATTAAGAAATCTGACATAGCAGAAGACTGAAAATAAACCCCTAAGTGTTGACCATGGTCATCTTTGGAATAGAAGATTATGGGGAAGTTGTGGTCCTCTTCTATTTTTTGTCTATTTGCCTTGTGTTCCTTTCTTGTAGGGTTGGGGGAAAATATCCCCACTGTCCATGCCACCCACCCCCAACAAGTTTGTTTGACTGAAACTGATATAGACTGTTGTTGTGTCCCCCACTGAATTCACATGCGGAGGTCCTCACCCTCAAGGTGATGGTATGTAGATGTGTGAGGAGTTCACGAGGGTGGAGCCCTCGTGAATGGGATTAGTGCCCTTATAAAAGAGGCCTCAGAGGTCTCCCTCACTGCTTCTATCATGCGAGGACACAGAGAAGGTGGCCAGTCTAGGACCCGGGAGGTGGGTCCTCACCAGACACCGTATCTGCTGGAACCTTGATTTGGACTTCCCAGCCTCCAGAACTGTGAGAAATAAATATTTGTTTATAAGCCACCCAGTCTATGGCATTTTGTCATAGCAGCCCAAACAGACTAAGATGCTGAAATACTGATCCTCTTAAAAAAATTATATATCCTGCTTTATATCACTTATATTTTATACATCATAATATGCGTATTTTTCTCCCCCTAAATTGTAGACACCTTGACTGCAGAAATGAGATTTTATTAGTTTCATGCACAGTCTGATGTTAAGAACAGCAAGTTCAACCAAATGCTGTATAATTGAACTGGGGAAAAGTATAGAATTTTATCCACATGGCTACTCTTATTTCACCCTAATTTGATATACTACCTCTAAGAAAAAGTGCTTGACTCAAAATAAATTGGAAAAAAAAAAAGTTTAACACTATGACTTCAACTTTAGGCCAGATGCCAGCTCTGGAGTCTCGTTTTTCCTTCCTGGTGGTGAGGAAAAGACATTCTCTCAGAGCACTGACTTTCCTTTCCATGCATGTGATTGGTTATTTATCTGTTACCCACATGCCCCTGACGGAGAACTGTCACCTCTGAGGATAAATTCTACTGCACAGGAGGATTTCGCCACTCTCTTGATCAATTGCAAGAGGCGTTAATGCAATAAACAGAGAAGAAAAACAAAGTTCACCTGCTTAGGCGGGGCACCTGCCACAGGCAGTGGAAACTAAAGTAAAGACCGTCTGAGGTCTTTACTCCTGGGCAAGCTGGGAAGGGAGGGGGCTGCTTATCTCCCAGCGATGGGTGGTTTCTGGGCCAAGACTGCCCAGGCAAAGCGTCCTCCCGGGGACTGCAGGACTCAGTATTGGTAAGAGATTGTATTTTTACCACTAGTTATAAAAGGGCCCCAGAAGTTAGCAATTACCATCTCTAGCCTTGAATTACCCTGTGTAAGTTGCAGGCTTATCCGGAAGGGCATGGAAATAATCACAAAATAATGCAAACTCACAACCAAGGAAACAGCACTACATCACTTTCCAAGCCACAGTTCCTCTCTCTGCCTCTTGCGTTTTTTTAAGACCTGCAGCCAGAAGAGCTTTAATGGGAGACGGAGAGGAGACTCCTCTGCCAGGTGAACCACCTCTGCTCTCTTGGTATCCCTCTCAGAAATTTGTTGGACGAATCTGATGGTGTGTGGTTATGTGCACAAACTGGATTAGATTAGATTCTCAACAAATCTAGCTAGTTAGTTCAACCAGATCAGTTGAGAAAAAGGAGTCTGATGAGTCAAAACAGAGAATTCCCATCAGGTTGCACGCACAGGCCTGTTTATCTTAGCCCTGAGACTCACGCAAAATTGGCTTAATTATGCAGTCATGAAATATTTCCTCAGAGTATGGTGTGAGATCTAAAAACCCAAGTAAGTTCATAGCAACCTGGAGTAGGTGGAGTCGCAGAAAGGTATAAGGGGGTGAATCTGAATAGTTATAAATGAATTCATTTAAGAAAGTCAGTGTACCCTAAAATTCTTCAAAATGATCTGTTTACCCCAATAGTTTAAATGACCCACTCACTGTTCACCCAGCTATGAAAATCCTTTCTCTTTAGGAAATAAAAGGTTTGATGACTAATCACACGTGCCACATTAGTGACATTTAATTCAAAGTATCATTAATCATACCACCTTCAAATGTAACAATCGTAAATATCAGAAGTAACAAAGTCCCTTATCCTGGCTGGCCTTCAAGACTTACTCCAGATGAGAACACAAACCTTTGTAATTATTCTGGGTAACATATTCTTTCTGAATCTGCTTTTGAACCTGAGAATTGGCACCAAAGTTTAGGACAAGAAGCTGTGGCCTCCTCAAGTTCCTCTATTTATCTGACTTTACCATATTTAATGCCCACAATAATTCTCCCTGCCCCTGGCTGTTCTAGTCTTTCCCGAAAACCGACTGCTCATCTTAAAGCAATTATTATTTACAACGCACCACTCACTCTGCTTCCTGTGAAAAATGTGTATTCCTGGATGTTGGAACACAGGGAGAAGAGATGGTCCCTCAACAGCTAGCTCTGTGACCTCTCCCCAGTTCAGAAGTACTCCACAGCACACATTCAGATGTCACTAATATCGATGATTCTGCAGAGTGGCATTCTCTTTCAAGAGACAGGATAGATGGCCCTAGAAAGCCCAGATCCAAAAAGATCTGAATTCTAGACTAACAAGCAATAGGTTTTATAAAGAATGACGACATGAAAGCAGTATTTTAGGAATACTCAGCAAATACGATAGTGCGTACTGAAGCAGGAATTGGAATAAAATACTTTTGCATTTAGCTAACAATATGCTGTTGCTCCGCTAAGGTGATAACTGCTAATCCTTTGTTAGCAAAACCCCAGGCTTTAAATGAGTTTTCCCAGAGCACTGAACTATTTATGTTGAGTGATGCAGTCAACTGCCCCTGTGAGAGCGTGATGCCTGGAGAATGTTTAGCCAGTGTTAATGACGGTCAGTCGGGAGTTCGTGATTAGCAAAGCAGTGATTTCAGTTTCCGTGGCTAAGATAGCTTCAGCCATTCGTTTCTCCAACAAATATTTTCCAGTATCTACAGCTATTACGTGAACATTGGCAAATGAAAAAAAAAGGAATAAAATAGTAAGAAACATTTCTAAAACTAGATCATTTTTTGAGTAGAAAACTTAATGGAGATGTGAAAGCTAAAAGGTATAATAGCTGTTCCTTAGGTTAAGACTTTTGATGCATAAGTGGCTTAAAAACTAGAGCGCCCCCCCCCAAAGAATTTCACTTAAAGACTTTATAAATCTACCTGGATTACCTTACTCTCTACAGCAGAGGCTTTCTTGGGTACAACATTCGGTACAGTTTTGCAGGGATTTTCACTCAGAGCAGAGGGTACTTCTCTGCCCCTTGACATGAGTTTGGCCATGTGACTGTTTTGGCCAAGGATACGTGAACAGAGAAGACGGCCCGCTGGGCAAGAACGCAGGTCTGACAGGCTCTGCGTGTTCCTCCTTGCTGCTTGAGCGCCTGGCAGGGCCCTGAGAATGTGAGAGCGTTGAGAAGAATGTGCTAGCACTAAGTCCGGAGAGAGATGTAAGGACCCTGGCCACCCAGATCCCCCGCGAATCCACTCTAAGTGGCAGAGCAGCGCCATGCCAGGTGCTACGAAACAAGCCCAGTTTTAGATTAGCCAAACCCTACCTGAGCTGCAGCTGCGTGAGAATACACACGGTTAGAGTTTTAAACCACTGATTTCTGAGTACGAAACAGCATCTCTGGGCTAACAGCTTAACGGATACAGTGGCAAAATGGATTTTTCGAATCAAAGTTTGCAGGTTCTTGATTTTAATGTAGATTTTTTACCTATCACTTTTTCCCCCTGTTACACAGGGCATGACACTGTCACATACAGAACTTAATCTGTGCAATTTCGGTGCCCTTTTCATTGCCTTTTTAAAAACTTTTTTACGCAGCTTGTAGTTCAAGGTTAACTACCTTGGCTTCCCACGACCTTTCATACTTTTTGTTAGTATGTATGTATTTTCCTCTATTTTGGAATCAATTTTTCCATCTTTAGGACTTTTTTTCCTTTTCTTGGAAACCTAAACTCATTCAAATGGTCTTTCTCTAACATTTCTTTCCACCTTAAGATCCTCAGTGACTTTGGGGGGCAAAGGAAACATTCATAATAATCTGTTACTATCATTCTTACCCAAACCAGACTGTGACAGTTTTGGGAATACCTGCAGAATTTGCTGTGCCTTTTTTTAAAGATAGAAGTTTATACATCAGAACACATGAAGGAAAAATGCAAAGTCAGAAACATATCCCACGAAGTGCTCTGGACACTCTGACAGCTGCAATTTATCACCATAAATTACTTGGCTTAGCTGCAAAGCCTTCATCACAGGGAGACAGGGCACCTCCTAAATTGCCTGCTGCCCTCTTCAATAATAATCCGAGTTCTCACAATCCAGATATCCCACGGTAAAAGACACCTCGATGCATACAAAGGTAGAAAAATTCACACTTTATGTACATCACTGGGAGCACCCACATGCTAGTCTATTCATCTTTAGATCAGAGCCTTTTCTCTCTCTGTCTAGATGTGGCAATAGATAATTTAGGCAAGAAAACGTGGGCAGGAGAGCCGGGAGAGGAAGCTTCGTGGTAAAAGTCGGCCTGTCTGCTGTCTCACTCTCCTTTTAATCAAAGACAAGACTTGACAGAATTCACTCTCAGCCTCTTATTGGTGTCTTCCAACAGCATTAAGCAGACAGAACCCTTTTATCTCTAGCATCACACCAACAAACTGATTTTAAAATGCATACGCTTAACATGTGTCCTAAAGGCATTATCACTTGATAAACAGTATGGCTAAATGTCTTTAAACTACTTTAGACACTTGAAGCACTAATTTTTTCTCATTAAAAAAGTATCAGTTTGCCTTCTAGAGGTATCTGAAATGTGCTACTACACAAGTGCAAAGTTTTGTACATATGCGTAAAAACCTAGGGTTTTCTGGATGTAGTCAAATTCCAGTGGACTTTCCAAATTAAGGGCATGGCTTGACACCCAGTCCCAGATCCACTTAAGTCAGAAGCCCGTGCTCTCTGACTGTAACCCACTGCCCTTAGAGGAGGTACCTGCCCACGTGACACATTTGTAGAAAGCCAGGTTTAAGACAGCTATCCTTAATGCCAACTTTCTGAGCTACTCTCTGCCAGGGTTACAAGAACAGAGACTTCTGGTTCAGGGACTATAAAACAGGCTTATTAAGAATCAATAATTTGCATGTTTACTAAGCTTTCTGCCACAACCCCATAGCGTTTTAGAGATAAGACCCAAGACATTTACAGTCAGGTTATTTCTGAGTTCTGGCAACTTCATGAGCCGACAGTAGATGCCCTGCGGTCCCCAGCTTTAGGAGAGCAGGTCGGCAGTAGGGTTGTCACTGGTACGGGAATAACGGCCGCCCAGAGACGTCCGCATCCTAATTCCCGGAGCCAGTGAATACGTGTTGCTTGGCAAGTGAGGTTTTACGGCTGCAGCTGGAATTACGTTTTCTAAGAAGCTGACCTTAAAATAGGGAGAGTCTCCTGGATTATCCAGAAGAAACCAGTGTCCCTTAAAAGTGGCAAAGGGAGGAAGAGTCGGAGGTCAGAGTGATGCAACATGAGTAAGACTTGGTCCAACGTTGCTGGCTTCAAAGACGGAGAAAGAAGAAGGCTGAAGCCAAAAGCTGGGGAACGTGAGTGCCTTTAGAAGCTGGAAAGGGCAAAGAAACGGATGCTTCTCTGGAGTCTCTGGAAAGAAACACACATGAACTGACCCCCAGTGAGGCCCATTTCACACTTCTGAATGACAGAACCGCACAGTGATAAATCTGTGTTGTTTTAAACCATGAAGTTTGTGGCAATTTTGTTACAGCCACCCTGGGGAACTACTACCTCATCTCATTAGTGAGATAGGCTACCACCTGAGTGACGGCTCTCTAGAAGCTATCCAAGCTATGCATCGCTGAGAGACAACGAGCATTTAAAATGTAAAGCAGTATCTCATTTCAACGAAAATAGCTTTAAAAATAATAGAAAAGCACAAGCAACCAAAGAAAAAACTAAACTGGACTTCAATGAAATTAAAAACTTTGGCACATCAGTATTAAGAACATAACAAGCCACAGAAAAAGAAAATATTTCCAAATCATGTATCTGATAAGGGTCTAGTATAAATACAGAACTCTTATAACTCAACGATAGAAAAAGACAAATAACATGTTTTTTTAATGGGCAAAGGATCTGAATAGGTATTTCTCCAAAGAAAATACACAGCTGGTTAATAAACATATAAAAAGATGCTCAACATCACTCATCACTAGAGAAATGCAAATCAAGACCAGTGAGGAACCAGTTCACACCCAGTATGATGGCTATTAAAAAAAAAAAAGGAAAATAACAAATGTTGGTAAGGATGTGGAAGAAAATGGAGCCTGCATTCATTGCTGGGAGGAATGTAAAGTGGTACAGCCACTGAGGAAGATAGTTTGGCAGTTTCTCAAAAAGTCAAACAGAGAATTACCAGCCTGACCTAGGAATTCCATTCCTAGATATGCCCTCAAGAGGACTGAAGACAAGCTTGTACCTGGATGTTCACAGCAGCATTATTCATAACAGGCAAAAAGTGAAAACTACCCAAATGTCCACAAACTGATAAATGGATAAACAAAATGTGGTGTAGCTACACAATGGAATATTATTTAGCAACAAAAAAGAATGGAGTCCTATTACATGCTACCACGTGACTGGACCTTAAGTTTATGCTGAAAGAAGCCAGACACAAAAGGCTGTATGTTGCATGATTCCATTTATGTCAAATGTCCAGAACAGGCAAATCTCTAGAAACAAAGTAGATTAGTGGCTGCCAAGGCAAGAGAGTGTGAGGAATTGGGACTGACTGCAATGAATACAAGGTTTCATTTTGGGGTGATGAAAATGTTCTGGAATTAAGTGGTGGTAATGGTTGTACAACACAGTCCATGTCCTAAAAACCACTGAATTATATGAAGTGGTACATTTTATGGTATATAAATTGTATCTCAAGTAAAAAAAGAAAAAGAATAGAAACCATCTCCCTAACACACATTCAGAGCTTAGAACCTAATATCTAGGTCATAACCACAACCTTGTCATCTTACTAAGTTGAACTGATGTTAATCGCCGTTCGACTCAGCCTTGCTTTTCCTGTGCACTTTAAGAACCCCCAAAGGCAGCCCTTGATCCTATTATGAACCCAACTCGAATCAGAATACAAATATTGCCTTAGTATTTTTAATTCCTTCAACTGAAATCTGACTTCCTGGAGCACATTCTCAATTTTAGATTTGAGTCATAGCTTATGTACTTGAGTTTTCGCTTGTCTCAACGTCTCTAAGTCTTCTCACTGACAACAGGCTCCCTTAATCCCGTGCTGCCCCTTATGCTTTTTCAATGTCAAATTCCCTAAACAAACACATTCTTAAGTACCCACCTAAGTACCTGTCTGCCAGTTTGGAAGTTAGACGCTGCTTCTAGTCTGTTAGTGATTACTTGAGAAATTTCAGCACACCTCTCCTAACACAAAGACTAATTTTCCTCAGTGTGGTTACCCTCATTCTGGACAATACAAGACTCTCAGGACACTTCAACTCCATTTAACCATCACAACTTAGATCCGTGTATGCTATGGTTGCTGTGTATTTTAATTCTGTATATTTTTTGTTCAGCTTTTAAAAACGTTTATTGTGAAATAGTTATGGATTTACAGGAGGTTGTAAAGAAATGTACAATTTCTACGCACAGATAATTCTATAAGTAATATCTACATAATACCTAATCTGTAATGATAAAAATATTATAAAATAACACTCTTTTAATTTTGTCAGTATTAAAAGTAGTGTAGAGATTACAGCCTCTGCTTCTCTGTCAAAAAATTTAGGTGGGGAGGGAAATAGCTCAGTGGTACAGTGAGTGCTTAGCTGGTTCAATCCGCAGTACCTTCATTTAAAAAAAAAAAAGAAATTTTTTAAAATGCAGGTTGTGGTAAGCATATAACATTTTATTACATTGTGCTAGTAAGTCCAAGGATCTATGGAGAAAAACTTGATGAATCTATTTATCATCTTTTTATGTTTCTTTCAATCAGAGAGGATTCATGTTTCTATTTCATTAAGAGACACAGAACTTTCTCATCAGGTCATTGTCAAGTTTAAAACATGTAAGAGCTATCCTCTACCTCTTAAACAAAGAAAAGTCAAATTTGTTCAGTAGATGCAGAGGGATAGGACCGGCAGAGAACAAAGCCACGGGCCTGCCTTCTGTTCCCCTACACGTACAAAGATCAGAATGCTAAGCAAGAATGTGTGAATGCATGCTCGGATTTTTTAAAGAGATGTAAGGATGTGCAGGTAATGAAAAAAGACCTCATTTTCTTTCCTGTATGTATCAGCACAGTGGTGAGCATGTGTATATAAAAATGTTAGAAGTACAAACAGGAGCAGTTTTTAAATTGAAACTATAATAATAACCCTTGATGGTTCTGACTTGCATTTTCTATGCTTTTCAAGTATATTGTCTTAATTACTTGAGAACTAATAGAATTTTTTAAACACTTCTAAGTGTGTTATCTACACGAACTCAATGACCAAACGCCGTTCATCGTCCCTAATAAGGGGGCTGTCTCCTCATCACTCAGGAGACATGACAGCCTTGCTGTGGGAGAATTTTTAATTGCATTTATTGTTAGGTACCTTGCTGTTTAGCAACTCACTTGCACTTAGTGGACTGTCTTATGCACAGTAGGTGCTGAAAGAATCATGACCAGTTTCGTCTTTGTGGACTGGGTCTCCCAGCTTGATTCTAAGGGCCCTGAAGGCAGCATCAGCACCACCTGGTGCTGGTGAGAAAAGCATCACCTCAGGCCTCACCCTGACCTACACAGGATCAGGATCTGCATCTTAACAAAACACATTAAAATGTGAGAAGCGCTGATTGAGCTCATTGTTTTAAAAATGAACCCTCCTCCTCCCTGCTGGTTCCCGTGCCTTTAGTCTCTTTCCTTCACCATTTCCTTTCCTTCCTTCCTCAAACAACCCAGGCTTCATTATTAAAAAAAACAAAACAAAACAAATCAAATCAAATCAAAAATTTCTCCCCATGCCCTACAACCTTCAGTGGCTGACCTCTCCCTCACTGATCAGACTCTCACAGCGGGGTTTCCTTGGTCACCACGTTCCAGGAACGAATTCTGTGCCTCTGCTCCCTTTACTTTTAATTTTCTTAATGAAAACTCTGACACTTGACTTTCACTCCAGTGTAGTTTTGCATGCACACATAAAAAGTACTAAGAAAAAAAAAGATGGAGACAGATAACTTGGGTGAGCGCAGATCCAATTTTAACACGTGCATCGTCCTTATCCTGACTGGAAAAGGCACTATCTTAGCGGCATTTGGCGCCTGATGACTTCCGAGTACTCGTTCTTAGCCTGCGTCACCTCCAGCTCTGGGCTCCTGCTTTAGCTGGCTGGACTGACACCAGGCCAAATGTCCTGAATGCTTCCTGCAGCACTGCCCCAGCCTTTTCTGTCTCTAAGGACCCAGAAGTACACACAAAGATCTCATGACACAAAATGGGGCCTAGTCCTTAAAGCTTATTTATTTTTAGATTTTGTTCCCGAAGACTTCAGTTTCCCAAATCCTAGAATGCAGAGGTTTATCTGTTGTCTTGTGTTAGGAATGAAGGAAAGAAAAAAGCTGTCAATGGAGCCATGGAATTTTTTACCATCAAGTGTTTCAGAGAAAGCTTATGCTGTTGAGGAACCAACCAAACCAAACCAAAGCAAACCGAATTCTCCACTGAATCCCAGTGACTTTCTTTCCTTCGTGTTGGCTTTTTATTGTGGTAAAACCCTTCACATGAGATCTACCCTCTTCACATAATTTCAAGTGCACAGTGCAGTTCTGTGAACCAGGCACCGTGTTGTACAGCAAACCCTACAGCTTACTCACCTCGTGTAACTGAAACCTGGCGCCCTCTGAACAGCATTCCACACGACAGAGGTCTGAGGGCTGAGGTGCTCTGAAATTTACTGGGTCCCACCACCTGCTCACCTTCTATGGATTTCGAACAATCTGCTCACTAGTGGTTGGCTGTTGTGTTATTCATCTGGTCAGCCTTTTATGAAGAAAAATGAAGAGCATAAAAGAGAAGAACCACAGTGAAGATGGGGGGGGTGCTGAGAGGTTAACGTCCTCCTCGGCCCACTTCAGGCAGCTCACTGAGCAGCCGCGCCATCTGTTTATCGGGGGCGCACAGAAAGAACCGTCACGCTTCGCCTTTGGAAGTGCGCCATCTCTCCTGGTGACAGATTATGAATTGTGGAGCACGGCCGGCACCTGGCCAGACAGGGAAGAGTTCATAAATCAGACTCAGAACAGAAATAGCTGACTAAAATTCTTGAGTTCTTTGACGGGTTGAAGAAGCGTATCTAAGGAGAGAATCAGTTAAACCCACATGAGTGTACGTGCATGTGTGTGCTGCAGGGTTGGGGAAAGGTGTGTATTATCCATAGGTTATGGTTAGGATTCTTCAAAAAAGTATCTTTTGTTGTTATTTTTATGGTTGGCCAAAGAGTTCTGCTTTATCATGGAATGGGGGTGCGAGTTGGGGGTTGGGATGGAGAGCGGCTGGGATAAAGATTTTGGTCCTGACCAGGGAATTGGCCTGGGCCTTCCATAGGAAGACAGGAGTTATCCTCGGGCACCAAGTACCACACTTTAGGCATTTTAGACCACCTGAGGGCTCCCTCTGCTTCCTCAGGGCAAGGGAGTCCAGTCCAGTGGCAGGAATGGGGGTGGTGTCATTAGTAAGTGCTCAAAAGACCTGAAGCTCTGATGGAGACAATCCAGTAAAACTTTCTATTCCTTTTTCCCTCCCTACGTAAAAATTTGCCCTCAATCTTCTCTTTTAAACTGATTTCCTTAGTATTAAAAATGTATAAAAGGGGGGACACACATCTTGTATGTGTCTTTTTTGATACTTCTGTACTTCTGGGTCCAGAGCTGCAGACCCTTCTGTCCCCACCCCTAACCTGGCCTGTCTCTGCTGGGGGACGACTCTGTCCAGCAGGAGACCTCCCAGTGAACGCAGGCTCTCCTGGATGTCTGGCCAGCCAACCCGTCATGTTCATTTTCTGGCCCTTAGTTAAAAATGCGCTATTAAACCTGAATGTTAAAAAGGATATAGGTTTTCTTTGTTCAGACCATTTCTCTAGGTCTAAGCCTTTTGTTCCTTCTCTCATTGTTCTTCAGTAGGGTCCTGGTGTCCCTATTAGCAGCAACATCCATTCCAGTAAAAAATATACAAAACCTTTAACTGCATGAGTCAATTTTTAGGGTACACGTATCTCTATGTGAAGTGAATACCATGCATATAGCTTTTTCGTTTCATCACACCTAGTGCAAATTTTAAGGCTTTAATAAATTCCAGGGCTCTTTATGTTTAATCTTGCTCTGATTTTTTTATTTTGATGTTATTTCACCATTTCCTTCTAACATTTCTCCAAAGGAAATGACTGTCAGACGTGTGTCTTAGAGAAACAGTGATTCAATAATCAATCATCCATAAATTGTCAGACCATCCTTAGACTAGCCAGAGGCATCCATACAGGCAACATCCATCCTAACATACCAATTTTTCTACCTCAGAGGAGTAATTGTATTTTAAGCTTTCTTATGGAGACCTATCTTTGAAGACTCAGCCATTAGTGACTGAGTTCCTCACCCTGTATAAGATGTATAATACATCGTGCTCTGTCCTAAAAAGAAAAGCCTCAAGATATACAACATGTAGAAGGGGAGACATGCATAAATTCACAGGAAGTTTAGTTACATTAATAATTAGGAAATAATGACTATATATATAGATATTTATATATGAGTGAGTAATGGAAGTTAGTATGCTTATCAAATGAATTGCAGGGAGAATAATTGACATGAAATTCACTACACTGACAGTGTACAGAAAAACTACACAGAGTCACATCTTGAAGGGAATCAGAACAGACCACTCTTGACACCCCTCCCCCTGCCCTTTTCAGGCTAAAAGCAGGGCATAAAATTCCCCATGAGAAGGGTTCCTCCCCTGGACCGAGAGGGACAGCATCCTTATCATCGAAGACCTGGAGTCAATGCCAACATGAAAATGTACAAACCAACCTACTAAAATAACCCTCTTCTTCCATTAGTTTCCCTCTATATTTCCTACTCACTTTCCCATAATTTATCTTCTGTAGTCCGACTCCTTTTTCCTTTGTCTTGACACATCTCCACAATTTATTGTTCTTGTTAAAATGGTATATAAGCTCCCAGGCCTATCTGCTTCTTTGAATCTTCATTTCTTATCTATGAAGGCTTCCATGTATGCATAAAAATATTAACATTAAATAAAATTTGTATGCTTTTCTCCAGTTTACCTGTCTTTTGTCAGTTTAATTCTCAAGTCTTGCCACAGAACCTAGAAGGGTAAAGAAAAAGTCTTTCCCACAATCTCAAATGGATGGGTAGCATTTGGCAGAAAAGTAAGGAGGAAAGCATTTTAAGCACAAAAACTCCACTTGTTAATTCCTCTAAACCTTCAAAAAACAGAAATGGTAGAAAAAGTGCTTCTTAGTTATATTGACTGAGCTAGTATAGTATTAAACCCCAAACCTGAAAAAATTTAGTTATTTAAGATAACGTCAAGAAATATAAAACAATTAGTGATAAATCTGACCAAAAAATGTAGGAGTTTTAAACTAAAAATGAGAACACATTGCTGAGAAAAACTAAATAAAACCTAAAGAAATGGAGAGATACACTGTGTTCTTCAACCAGAAGATTCAATATTTTTAAAAAGCTCCAAGTTAGAGGATTTACACCATCTGATTCCAAGACACATTATAAAGCTTCAGTAATCAAGACACTGTGGTCCTTGATTATAGACAGATAGATCAGTGGGGCGTAATGTAGAGTCCAGAAATATATCCACACATATATGAATAATTAATTTCAGTACAGATTTCAAGGCAATTCACTGGAGAAAGGAAAGAAAAACTTCAACAACTGGTGTTGGAACCATAGGACAGCCATTTGGGAAAATAGAACCCTCAAGCTTTAACTCATCATTTGCCAAAACTGACTTGAGATAAATCATGGATTTAAATGTAAGAGCCAACACCATGAAACTTACAGCGGAAAAATACAAGAAAATATTTTAGTGACCTTGGGTTAGAAAGATTTCTGAAGTAAGGCACAAAAGGCATGAATTATAAAAAATTTCAAAAAGTTAATAAATTGAATTTCATTACAATGAAAACTTTGCCCTTCAAAAGAGACTTAGGAAATAAAAAAGTAGCCACATACTGGGAAAAATACATGCAAAACATATATCCCAAACAGGACTTGTATCTAGAATATATAAAGAACTTTGACAACTCACTAATACCAGGAGACTCCCTTGTGCACTAAAGGGTGTTTAGCAGCCTCCCCAGCGTCTGTCCAACAGATGCCAGTAGAGTCCCCAGCTGTGACAGCCAGTGATGTCTCAAAACATTGCTAATGATCCCACGGGAAGCAAAATTGCCCCAGATGAGAACCATCAATTTGAATAAGACGTTACCAAAGAAAACATACAATGACAAATAAACCTGTATAATCCGTGAATATCAGCTAAAACCTACTGAGAACATTTGGCATGTTTGATAGAGGTATACAATGTACAACTGTTAAGACAGAAAATGAGAACATGATGAAAGGTAAGATTTTACATTCAACTGCAACGAAAATATTATAGACCTGAGTTTAAGAAGAAATCTACTAAACTTGTATGAAGGAAGCTGTAAATGTTACTGAAGGGGCATGAAAGAAGATCTGAGTAAACGAATATGTGCCTGGGGAACAAATTAAAATTATGAAAAAAATAAGTTATATATTCAGTGAAATTGCAAAAAAAGTAAGATTTTCTTTTAGGAATATGATAAAACTGAAGCTCCTTGAAAGCATAAACAGAATACCAAGGAAAATATGTGAAGGGAATAACAGTATAAACTTAAGCTATACTGGTTAAAAACAGAATAGGGCTAAGAAAAATACATGGAAAACTCACAAAAATTGATCACATGGACCAGGATACTGGATGTTTGATAAAGGCAGTGTTTTCAATCAATAAGCACATGATGAATTGATTTATGAGCTATAAGCAAACCAGCCAGCAATCCGGGGGAGAAAACTGGGCTGATTCCCTACTGACATGATTTACTTTTCCCCCCGTGGTGCAGTGCGTAACTCTGTGACATTTAGTACATTCATGATGTGCAACCACCGCTTCACATTACTTCTTATCCTCAAATAAAGTTCATATGAGCCACATCAAAATTTTAAATGGGAAACAAAAAAAAAAAAAAAGAAAAAAAAGAATAAAATAATTGGACCACTTTACACTTTTGACAAGAGGAAAGTCTATTACAAGACTTAAAAGACTAACTCTGAGTGCATAAAAATTAAACAACCATTAGCTAAATTTATGCATATCTCTACATGGATAAATCTCAAAAACAAAGTGTTCAGTAATAAAAGTAAGTCTAAATATTACACTATAAAATTTGCTCTTATTTACAAAAAAATTTAAAATACAGTAAGCATATATATATTGCTTATAGAAACATATATAAGCATACAAAATACACAAAAGTTTTAGAAGAATATAATACACACTTTGTCACTCAGGCAGATAAATAGGTCTGGAGTAGTGGCTTTTCTTACAGTGTATTAAATATTTCATTTCTTTACATTAATTAAAATAAAAGGACTGGAAACAAAAAGAATTGCTAATTCTGGATGGTAGAAATATGAGTGCAAATTATATTATTTTCCTACATTTGTACAAAAATAATTCAAAAATTTTTGAAGTAAAATAAACAAGCACATCTATGTACCATGTCAGAAGACAAACTACAAATAAATGTATTATACACTGAGCTCAATGATCCTAGCAGAAAAAAGTGTGTCCACAGAACCGAGAAGATGGACAGTTCAACAGAAAAGTAGGCAATTCAAAAAAAATTTACAAAGCCTGTAATTTAAGAAATGATGCTGTATTTCCCTAATAATTAAATAATAATTTCCCTAATAACTGAATTAAAATGACAATTTTCCCCATTAATTGGCCATTCATTTTGGCAAGTGTGTGAAGACATTCTCACTACTTCCGGACACTGGGTCCTCTTGACTGTTCACAAAAGTACATGTTCTGGCTGCGACATTATAAGTTAAAAAAAAAAGACACAATTCACGTATACATCAAATTGGAACTGGTTTAATAAGGCATGGTAGCTCTGTATGATACTATATATGCATTAAACAAATTATTTGCATCTGTATTTATAAAAGCAGTAATTTAATAATACATAAACTATGTTTTTAAGTGAAAAAAAGCAAATACAGAAGACTATGTTTATTAGAACTTTTTTTGGTTAAAAATATACAGAGAGAGGGTAAAAAGGCGTAAAATTCTAAGAAAATAAATGCCAAACTTTTGGAAGCAGTTGCCTACGGCAGCGAGACTCTGATGGGGCTTCCACTGTCTATGTTCCGTACGTCTGCACTGTTTCATTACTTTGGCAAAACAGTTTTTTATAAAAAAATAACATTTTTTTCATGGTTGATTTTAAATTTCATTTATTTATTTTTGTAGGCATTTATAATCAAAGACATGGACTGTTAGTGCCGTGGGAGCCTGAATCAAATTTCTGAAGATTTTATTCAAAAGGAGGAAGACAATAATAGAATAGTATGTGTTTCTTTAAGCAATGTGCTATACGATATTTTATTCTCGATGTAGAGGCTTGGTGGTAATTACTAATGGTGGAAATAGAAGCAGTGTTGCCTTAAGTTCTAGACTGTCTTGCTATGAACAAGTAATTGCAAAGACTTTAAAATTCTATACTTTTCTATCTGAATACAGTATTTGAAATATTTATATATATGCAAAGTAGGTCATATTTCATCCAACTTGTCATCAATTCATCCAATTCTTGACATGATATATAATTTTTAATGATGTACAAAAAATTCTAGAAGTACTCTATCCAAAATTGCCTAAATATTAAGACCAAAAGTTATAATGACACACTAAATATAACCAAAATTTAAGGCAATAGTCCCTCCTTTTCTATCACAAAATAGATAATTTTAGCTCACAAAAATACAGTATAGGTAGCAATAGAGAATCTTCTAAGGCATCCTTTGATAAGAAGTACCACTGCCAATCTCAACAAATCCCCAAGACATTTTAAAATGAGCGATTTAGTTACCAGCTCCGAAATAAATCATTTTATCTGTGCAAAGGCTTAGACAGTCTTAGCTACATGGTGGAAAGTTTGCCTCCTTTCTCTCTGTGCCTGAGAGATTGAAGTATCTGACAGTCATCTCAACTAAAAGGCTTCAACGTCCAAGATCAGAATCATCCCCCATGTCTGTCCTCTCTAATGGAGTATCCAGAGTGCTCTTTCAGTCCATTCAATTTCACATGAATTCAATAAGGGATAATGGAACTTTTCCACTAACTAGGGTCTGTTAATTTACCAAGAAATGTGCTCTGCTTCCCACAAAACATACAACCCAAACTGAGTTTGTACAGCAGATTTCTTGTGTGAGTGCCCTCCTATGAGAAGGACTGTTGTAATAGTGTTTAAAGGGTGACAACTCAAGACTATGCACTTGACTGAGGACATGGTTCGTTCACTTAAGGTGCCCTTTGAAGGAATAATTTAATACCATCCACAGTCTGATAATGATAGGGAAAGTGTACTTTGTCCTTTGACTAGGAGAAAGTCGGCAGAACTGTAGTTTTGGACTCATATACAGGAGACACCTTACTTTGTTCTGCATTTCTATTATGCAGACAGAATTTTGGAAAGGCTGGAAAATAAGAAAAGTCACCCATAATCTTATTACCCTAATTAAATATATTTATCCACTTTCAGTCTTAATGCATGTATGTGATTTTTCTGTTTTCCAAGGTTCAATAATAGCATATGCGATTTTATATTCAGTTTTAAATTTATTTTCCAAAGGAAATGGTAACCTTCTTCGTCATGGTAAAAGCAGCCATTTCAAGAGGGACGAGAAGGAATATATTTTAATCTAATCAGGTGTTGGGGATATTCTGGAATCTCAGCAGGGGGGTATCTGCTCACATGAAGTGGCTCTGAGTCTATCCCTGGTGCCAGATTCCTGCTTAAAGCTTCAAATTTATCCGGTAGACACTTGCACGTTACTTTTCTCATTCATTTCATCTCTACTGTCGATCTAACTGTGGCGGTTTGCCCTTTTACATTCCTACTTTTACTTTTCTTGTGCTTTCTCCCTTTTGTTTCTTAATGGTCTAACAGTTTCTTGCTATTTTTAAGAAGTCAATTTTTGAACGGCTTAACAATTTTGTAATTTTTTAATTTCTCCTTTGATCATTCTCATTTCCTTCGTGTGACTTCCTTAGGCATACTGTATTACTCCATTTGTAGCTTCTTGAGTTAAAAATAGATTCACTTTTTTTCTCCTTTTTAGAATGAAAATATTAAAAGCTATACATTTTCCTGAGCAAACCTCACTGTATTTTATGATATGCAGAGATTTTTTTTTTCAATTCTTGAAACGTGTAAGTATTACTTTTGGTTCAAGAGCTGCTAAAGAGTAAACTTTTACTTTCCAGAACACGTTATTATGAAATTATGAATTATTATAATTTTTAGTTTTACTGCACTGGATCAGAATGCATGTTTTAATTTTTATTTTAGAGTAGAAACGAAATTTTTGTCACAATTTTTAAAATTTTCACTGTGATTTAAAAACTGTTCTGTTGTATACTTTTACTCATATGCATATATTTTTGGCATGTATGTTTCATATACATAGACATATATATTTATGCATACATATATTTATCTATAATGTAAACCTTACCAGTTGTAATTCAGATCTTTCACTTCTTTTTGTTTGTTTCCTTGATCTGTCATGGGTGGACAGAAGTTAATTATAACCTATAATCACGCTGTGTTTCTGTCAGTTTCTTTTTTTATTTTCCTGTAACTTATGCTTTATGGATTTTGGTGCAATAGCATTTGGGTATATAGTTATCGCCTTATTATGCCCTTTAATATTATAAATCCCCCATTCATCTCTCTGTTGATGTAGTTTACCTTAAATCCAGCTTTGTCTAATAAACATCTCAACAGCAGCTCTATTCTTGTCAGTACTTTTAACTTGGTTTACATGTAACCTTTCTGAGTCACTTTGCTTTAAATGAAGCTCTCACAGTCAGCATATAGGTTTTTCTAACCCAGTCTTTTTTTTAATTAGTTTTGTTTCCTTATGTTTAGTTTCAGCTATTTTTGAAGTGAGCAGTCATAATCACACAACACACATTCTTACACACAAACATGTCTCCCCGTCCTCTAGATTTGAAATTTCTTAGATAGGTCCACATTTATTGACTTCTGAGCATAAGGATTAGATTAAAAATATATTTGTGAAGTACGTTTGAACTGAAATGTCAGAATGAGTGACTCTCCAGTGGTAGAGTCTGGAAAGCAATTAGACAATCCAGTGGTGATCCATCTGGGACAGGCGTCTTACTGGCCTCCCTGGAAGCACAACGCCTCAGTCGCTGCATCCCTCAACAGCGTATGCCTGCTGTTTCTATACCTGGCACAGACTAATCAGACAGACACACCTTTGGTCAATAAGAAATAAAGCTCACCGTCCCTTCCTCTTCAGCCACTTTTCTGTTGCTACCAATCAAATCAACCTAGAGGCAGTTCCAACTGGAATGAGATTTTTAATCGCCGGCTCCACTTGCTTCTCCAAGATCAATGTGATAGTTGAGAGCAGCAATAAAAGAATAATTCTAACAAGTTTAAAATTCAAAGGAACACAGACAACACACAAGCCTAGAAAAGAAGCATCCAATGTAACTGTGCTCTTTCCTTCTCTTCTTTCACTTAAGGCTCCAGTTATCTCTGCATCCCTCCCAAAGCCATTCTTCATTTACTTTAAATTTTGAGTTCATCTCCCTAAACATCCTTTGACAGACACATTCTGGATTCTTTAAAGCTGTCTTTGAAAGAATGCGATTGCAGTCACTGGACTGTTCTTCCTAAACTAGGCTTGAGTAGAGACTTTAAAACATTTTTTAAAGTAACTCTAAGGGTCTGTTGGCTCACCTGTTCCACCTCCCATAAAACGAGCATCACTTTGAGAATCCTGAAGGGGGTGTGAGAAGTGGGGGGGAAATGTATCTTGTTTTACAGGAAAATAATCTTATTTTTCAAAAAGGCATGTATGCTTACAAGCTATTTTATTAAGTAATATATTATGCTTCTACATATAAGTAGAAAAAACAGCCTCAGCTAGATACAAACCCAAAGGCTAGGCCAGGGCAACCTGTGCTGAGTGAACGCTGAACAGGTGACCAGAGCAGAGCTACAAGCAGGAAAATTCATGGTCCTTGGTATTTGGGAAATATTTTTACAAATCTCAGGAAGAGAGCCCACGGCCTACGGGATGGAAATTCCCCTCCTGTCCACTTCTTTCAGTACTGACGAGGACTGCCTCTGAAAGGTGACTTAATGTGGTCTCCGTGGCCACCAGTCACCATCGTCATTCGTTTTCAAGATTCTTTATGAGTAATATCTTCACAATAAATTAAATGGCACTGTCCTCTGAAATAGATATCAAATCAATCATGCTTGGTATACTCATTTATGAGATGATTATTATAATAAGATGAAACAAAAAATTTAAAAAATGAAAAGGGTGGTAAGTGGGGGGGGGGAAGAGGAAGAAAATTTATCAGGCGTCTGAAAAAAGATATGTAGATATATTCTTCACACCACGTTTTAAGTGGTTTTACTAACAACAAGTAGAGAAGATGGAAAATGTCCTTTATTTCTAGACCCTAATTAGTTGTGCAACTGCCCCAAATGCTACGAAACAAAGATTGGAAAGGAACGGAGTGAAAAACTCCAGCATGATTTACATACATATGCGGTGGAAACTAACAAATTCAAATCCAGGTAAAGGAACATTTTTTTCTTAATAAGTGTCAACACAAAACAGCATTTGGTTTCCAATTCATTTATATACTCTGGGTTTCTATATTCCTTATCATTCCTCCCAAGTTGTATTTCCAAACTTTGCAAAGTAACTGTCAGGTCATTCACTGTAGGTACGGAACGCAGAGGAGAGCCTTGGTACCCAAGAACCCTCGCGCCTCTACTGAAACTGCTGATCAAGTGACAGTCTCGTTTCTCAAAGTTTTCACATTCTGATGGAACTGACTTGATTCAAGAGACACGTGAGCCTACCCCCAGCCTTTTCTTCACACTTAAATTTTAAGGGGGAGGAAAGCAAATCAGCTAAAAAAAAAAGTGAGTAGGTATGTGACAAAGGTCATGTCTCTGAGTAATGAGTGGGTGATTTAAAATATCCACTCAGATTATTAGGCTCTTTATGTCAAACAGCTCGATTTCCTCCTTCCTATCTTCACGTGTATCAAACATACTGAGAGCCACGAATCTAAGTGAAGTCAGGTGGCTTTACCTGGCTTTCATGGTTTGGAGCATCATCACATTTCCACTTTACTCCTCCATACATAGGAACTGTATGAAATCCCCACCCTTTTTTAAAGTAATTCATCATGTTCCTAAATAAATGTCCTTTCTTTCTGTGGTGGTAGACCTGGAACAGAATACAAACCCCAGAGGTACAGATTTCGGCTGTCACAAGTCTGGTCAAAACCAGTTGTCTGGTGGTGAGCTGCATATTCTATGTGAATTTCTGTCAGAGTTTAAATTGGGGGATGGATTTAGAAATAAATGACTCAAGTGGCATCGTGAAAGGTGTGGCTGGTAGGAAAGCATGCAGAACAAAGCCGTAAGTTGTTACAACTACTCAACAGTTTTCCGTGTTTCTGACTCGAGTCCATGGGTCTTGGGGGTTTCGAGGTTAAAACAAAACAAAACAAAACACCAATACATCTACTCTCCGTGTCACCTGCAGTCCGGGCAGAAGCTGCTGCTTGTCCCCACGCCATTCTTCGTCTAGAATAACAGAGCTGCTGCTTTTTGTCTGGGTGCCCAGCTCCCGAGGGTAAAGGTAACATTTCTTAGTCTCCCTTCCACCTAGGAACGTCCAGGAGCCCAAGTTCTAGCTGAAAAGATACACGCTGAGGTTTTAGAGCACTTTAAGGGAATTTCCCTGAGAAAGACACCTGAAGTTTTATGCTGCTACCTGCAGCACTAAAGGGACGGAGCTCTACCTGCTACCTGTGACCAGGAGAGTGCAGGCCCGCCCGGGAACGGTGGGCGGCAAGGCAGGAGCCGGTGCCCAGGACAACTGTGTGTGAAGTGGAGCCAGCAGATCCTGTATTGAGAGCAGGGAATCTCCCCAAGATTCCCTGGAACCCAGAAGCAAAAGCCCGACGGGGACCCGTTCATGGGGGGCCCCCACACTTCTGGGAGTTTTACTTCTGGGAGCCTGAGTAGATTTCCACAGTGAACATCAGAGAACCCTGCGCGCCCCCTACCCACCCTCCCCGAGTTTCTGGCAGGGGGAGGGGCAGAGGAACCTTTTTGAAAAACACCAGAGCGTTCTGCTCTTCTTAGCAAGACCTGACCTCAGGAGGAACTATTTAACCACAGCCTAATCTGCTGGGGTTTTATCAGAGCCCAACTGACCCGGGGAAGGGAAATACTCAATTCCAGCCTGAAAAGAGGCCTGCCTGGAGATGGAGGGTGAAATGGATGTGGGGTCTGTGCTCAGAGGTAAGCGGGAGGGAACCTCGCAGGCCATGGGAGATGTGTGCACTCTATTCTCAGAGCAAAAAGGAACCATCTAAAGGGTTTAGCCAGGAAGTGATACATGATTTGTATTTGAAAAAGAGTTCTCAGACAGAGGGGTAATTATACCACCAAAATCCTTCTTCAGTCCTCCCTCATGTCCAGTGCTAATACTCCTGCCCATTGAGTCTCTCATCTCATTCCATCTACGAATTGGTCTTCTTGCCTTCAGTTCTATGCCTTTAAATATGTCCTTTGCAAAACTGCCAGACTAAACTGTTCAGACTATCCTGTCACTCTTCTTAAACGTCTGATGGATGCTCATTTCGTGAGATGAAGCCCAAGCTCACTAGCTGGCTTATCAGGGTTCTTTACTGTATGGCCTCAGCTGATTGAATACCCATTTCTCACTATTTTGTGCCTTACACTGTATTTTTTTTAAAGCAACAGCAAACTGCCATCTGATCCTCGCACCTCCCCTCCTGTTTTCTGGGTGTTGATCTGCCAGAATGTCCCCCTCTTTCAGATCAACTCCTCGTTAAAAAATAAATAAACAAAAGCCTTTCTCCCTGTGCTCCTGCCACCACCACTACAATCCAGAACTCACTGTACGGCGTTTCTATTTAATGTCCTTATCTGCTTAGGAGTTTCCCTGAAGATACTCAGAGAAAGGTGCTTAGCAGTCAAGAGACTTTCAGTCATTGTCGGATGGAGATTCTGGATGAAGACAGCTGTGTGGGTGAAGGAGACAATGTTGACAGAGGGCCTGGCTAGCATGGTCTGGTGGACAGTGATGCTAACCGGGCTGTCGTTCACCCTGATTTTCCTTCCTCTCCCGCTGCTTCCCGTGTCTACTGGCAAACTCTTGGAACAAGAGTTCCTTCTATCATATGCATATACGTCGCACTGGGCACCCTACCGGTAGGCCTTGCAAACAGATGGAGAAGTCCTGGATCTGTCCCCAGAGGACTTGGAATCTAGTAGAAGAGCTGGAGCAGATTCAAAAAAGAATCAGCAACTATCCAAATGTGTACGATGAAGTGATAAATGAGATTATGGATGGGAGAGCTAAAGTCTGGAGCTGAGAAGAAAGTCTCACCTCATTTATTTCTTAGAACAGAAGGCTGGAGAAAAATTTTGCATTACTAAGCTTTCATTACTTTTCCAAAATATCCTGCAGCATGCTTACTAATGTATTATGAAATTCTCATGAATAAGTCTCTCTAATGTCACATCTCAAAATATGTGAACAAAGGATATTTTTTTTTCCAAGTTTTTCTGCATACCTCATTTTGTATGCTACCTCTACGAAATGATATATATCTAGTTAGGTTTATTTATAGACTTGATATACCATAAATCCTATTACTCTTTTCAATAAAACCTTGCCTAGCTGCTGATGGATGTATTAACTCATTTTTTTTATTACTTAAAATATCTTTAAAATGGATTCTAGTATCATATCTATGTTCAAAGCTTTAAAGTTAAAAAAAAAATTTTTTTTAATGGAGGTACTGGAGATTGATCCCAGGACCTTGTGCATGCTGATCACACGCTCTACCACTGAGCTATACCCATCCCCTCCCCAAAAGCATTTTAAAGTTTGCAAATGTGAGTTTTATGGAAGTTATTTTAGAAATGTCTAACAGTGAAATCCATTCAGGTTGGACCTCATAGACACTGGACATTGGAGCAGTATCCTAATGGCTTTAACATTACCCGTTTCATTATTTAGTTTCCCAGAAATCTAAAAATATTCAATTTAAGACAGGAGATTGTCTCCCCTCCCCCAGATAAGTAATTTAAAAAATCCAAGTTCTAAGAAACATTAATTTATGTATCATTCATTCCTCTCAGCCTGCCTAGCACTGGTGCACAGCTGACCTTAGGAACACAACAGTCACTTGGAAGAGACACCACCTTGTACGCATGTGACGAACGCAGTTTGCAGTGAAATTCTACGTTATGTATTCTAGAAAATATGCAAGAAGAAGTACATATAGGAGAAATCACTCTCCTGCTCTGTGAAGGCCTCACAACTCAGGTTTGAGTTGAGCTGGGCCTTAAAAGTTGAGTAAGAGGAAAAGGTGAAAAAAAGAAAGAAAGAGAAGGAGGTAAGTAAGAGAGAGAGAAAATGAGCATTCCTGGCAGGAGGAAGAATACAAAATACACGTAAAAGCAAGAGTGAGCTTGCTGGCAACGGAGCAACCCACCTTGTTCTCCTCCTCCTTAAAATATTCTGAAATCAAATTATCATATTATTCAGGCTAAAGACAGGCCTGTCAGAGACGCCAATAAAGGCAGTTTTTATGCCACCTCACATGTAACAGGGCTGAAGAGTAGTGATTTCAGCCTCCTCTGTAGGCAGGAAGAGATCTGAGTGTGGGACTGGGAACGGGGGGGAGATATTGACCTGAAAAATAGCACTTTTCAGTCTTGACCAAGTTTTCCAGCTCCTCGAGGATGCAAAGAGCAATCAATCCTTTTAGCTGAAGAACAAAAGAAATTCAGTTAAATCCACCTGGGTGAGCCTGACAGTACATTTTGTGGCCCCTCTCCCCTGACACACACACCTCATTCCTCGGTTCAGTGGGTTTAGTTAAAATTATAAAATTGCAAGGGCTCAGTATAAATGCAGTTCCCACAGAGCTTCCAGAGCTGCGTTCAGAGTCCTGCAGCAGGGCCGGAAGCAGGTGACCTACCGGGGCTTCCTGACCTGCTCTGCTTGCTTGCCTGGGTCTTTGCACCCGATGACACTGAAATATGCAACAGAAGCCTTGCTCGAATTTTACGCTTTAGCAACAAAATCATTTTGCCATCACCTGGGTGTTACGTTACCTGAACATTTCTTTTCAAACTAAAATAAACTGTGTTATATATAACAGAAGTTTGAGAGTTTAGGGTCCTTAAATTATGTTCTGTACAGTAGGAAGTATATCAGCGCATTAACGATGTAACAAGAAGTGAATGAAAGTTGACTGAGTATTTGACTAGTGAGGTATGGTTTTGAGTCAAAACACGCACACACACGATTATGACGACTGTGACAGGAGGGGCGTGAGACACTTCCAAACAGAGGAAGAGAGACATGTCATCAGTTTCCACCCCTGCCCATCTCTGGTGCTTTTAGTGCTGTTTACGATGATCCCCAAAAGATGTTGTGGATAGAGTGAGTTTGCAGAAACATCAAGGCTAACTGGGATCATGATAAGAACCTGAGGCAGAAACCACTAAGACAAAGCCTGGTGGGAAAAACAAACAAAACCAGGAAGAGAGTCAAGGAAAGGGACTGGGGAGGTGTGCACACACAAGCAGGCAGGGAGATGAAGGGAGACATGTAGCAGCTTTGCACAATGATGCACTTTATGTGGGTATACAACTAGCAAGGGAATATGCATAATCCTAGGAATTAGCGGCCCAAAGGATGTTTCTTTGCTGGTCTAAGAAAAGTGCCGTGTGATCACCTCATATGCTCACCGTAGTACAATGTTCTACCCTCTCCCGCTCCTCCTTAAGCATGTGATATGGGAGAGAGAGGACAGTTATTGCTCGTTTAAAGGAAATGTGAACAGGGGCAGGCGTATATTTCTGACAGTGTTAGCCAATTTGATAATCACCCGCAACGTTTCTGTGTTAAACTGGTTTTGGAATGTTCACGGGTGGGTGGTTGCTGTAGGCTGTGATTAGATGCAAGGATGCAAATGGCAGTAAGTGATGAATGACTGATGCTGGCCTTGTGTGTGTGTGCCATTCTGCACCCTTGGAAACAGCCTCTGGCCTCCCGCAAGTCTGGCCTGTAACAAGAGGATGATCAGCCTGAAACGTAGGCTCATTTTCTTTTCTCGGAGATGTCAGGGTCGGGGCAGGGATAAGGCACATCTTAGGAAGACTGAGGCAGTTTTCCCTGGCCTCTGTCCTTCCCAGGTTTCACTATTTTGAATCAGATCATTGCTAGTAAGAGGGCCAGAGAAGGAGCCCAGGACCCCAGCATGAGGGTTTAGAAAATCCAGCAAGTGCCGCGTTGCTGATTTTCTCATTCAAAGTGCCCAGAACTAAAAACTGGGCAGCCTAGGGGAGGTGTGGCCGATACCTCTAGAAATGCAGACAAGAATCACTGGCCTACATTAGGGAAAAATACTCCAGTGGTTCTGCATTTCCTGAAGTTTGGGACAGATTAAATAGATTTCCTAATGCTATTCAAGTGAAATGGTCGTGCTTGGCATCATTCCAAAGGGGTGTGTGTGTGTGTGTGTGTGTGTGTGTGTTGAGCAGACATCTTTTGGTCATGTTTATTAAGTATATTTGACTCCCTGAAGTGAAAACATGAGCAACATATATATTAGGGTGGAAAAAACAGAAACGCACAGAAGTAAATAAGGCTTCTGACATGCAGACTGGTATGTCCAAGTTTCACTGACAGGATGGGAGACTTTTTCGATTTTTCCCTTTCTGAATCCCTAGAACTTAATCCTGTGTATTTAGCCCATCCTTTTGAATGGTAGTCCTACCCAGAAGATTCTAGCTGCAGTGAGGCTGTCAAGAAGACACATTGTAATGACACATTGTAAATGACATATTGTAAATGACATATGGTAACTGACTATACTTCAATTAAAAAAAAAGAAGACAAACAAACTGATGGAAAGATTCCTTAGGACTTAGAATGCTGAGAAACTCATAAGAAATGAGGCTGACTGAGGACCGACTGCATATTCAGCACTGTGTTCTCTGCTGGTTCCTGGGGTCTGGGAGCTGATAATCCTGTGCAGGGGAAGGAGGGAAACAGGAGTTGGGAGGGGCAGCATGACTGAGCACAACTGGGCCTGGAATCCGAGGACCTGGTCAAACAGTCTGACCTTGAGGAATCCTCTATGTCTTGATTCTCTAATGTTTCATGTAACATTTATATCCTACTTGGTCAAATACACATAAAATTCCCTAAAATTAAGTAACGTTCACATATTCATGGAATCTTTGTTTACACATGTCTGAATCCTTCTAGTCTAAATTTTTCTAAAAGTTAGGGCTCTAAACCATAAGCTGAACAATAATAGATCAACTAAAATTTTCTGTATTTTCCTTATGACAAAGAATACATCCTACCAGAAACAGCTTTATATCAGGAAATAATTGAGGGAGGGGCAGTATTAAAAGAGTAACCTTCATTTTGGATTCAGTTCCAATTTCCACCTCTTCTTCATGCCAGAAGTTCTGAAATCGTAGTGTGTTTCAGGATCCTCTGCATTTTTATTTTACAAAATGAGGACTGCCAGGCCCCCACCTACGTGGTCTGGGGCCCAGATATGTACCTTTCAAAAGCACCTCAGGAAATTATGGGGGAGAGTGGGGATGTCTTACATTTTCTACATTTCTAGAGCTCTATCAAAAAAAATGATACTTGGCACATGAAAAGATACTCAACACTGCTAATTAAATGCAAATCAAAACCACAATGAGGTATCACTTCACACCAGTCAGAATGGTCCATCATCAAAAAGTCTACAAATAATAAATGTTGGAGAGGGTATAGAGAAAAGGGAACCCTCCTATGCTGTTGGTGGGAATGCCAGTTGGTGCAGACACTATGGAGAACAGTATGGAGGTTCCTTAAAAAAAAAAAAGCCAGTATGGAAAAACAGAGTTACCATATGGACCAGCAATCCTATTCCTGGGCATATATCAGAGAAAACTAATTTGAAAAGACACGTGCACCCCAATGTTCACAGCAGCACTAATTACAATAGTCAAGACATGGAAGCAACCTAAGTGTTCATCCACAGATGACTGGATAAAGAAGATCTGGTATATGTCTACAATGGAATACTACTCAGCCATAAAAAAGAATGAAATAATGTCATTTGCAGCAGCATGGAGACCTAAAGGTTATCATACTAAGTGAAGTAAGTCAGATAGAGAAAGACAGATGTCAGTGATAACACTCATATGTGGAGTCTAAAAAAATGATACAAAAGAACTTATTTACAAAACAGAAAGACTCAAAGACATAAAAACCAAACTGATGGTTACCAATGGGGGGAGCAGGTGATAAATTAGGAGTTTGGGATTAGCAGATACACACTACTATAGGTAAACTAGATAAACAATAAGGTCCTACTCTATAGCACAGGGAACTGTATTCAGTACCTGTAATAAACTATAATGGAGAAAATCTGAAAAAGAATATATATATGTATGTGTGTGTGTGTGTGTATCTATATATAACTAAATCACTTCACTGTACACCAGAAACTAACACCACGTTGTAAATCAAATGTACTTCAATTAAAAATAAATAACACTTGGAAAAAAATGCCTAACTTTTATAGTGCCTTAGAGTTCATAGTGCTTCACCGTCCAGTATCTCGTTTAGTTTTTACAACAACACAAAGACAGGAAGAAGAGGTATTGGCACCTTCATTTTAAAGCAAGACCCTAAGATTCAAGGAGGGCAGATCACTGGCTTTCCACAGTTGGTCCTCTTACTAGCAAAGCACAGTGATATTTACTCATTCACATACAAGTACCTGAACACCTGCTTTTGTGTAGGCACTGTTCTAGGTCTTAAGAAAAATCAGTAAATTAAAAGAAAAAAGTTTCTCCCTCATGGTGATTATGTTCTTGCAGGGAGAGACCGATATAAGCCATAGACATACTGAATAAGTGAGTCATGAAACTAATATAAACTGTAATACAGTCTATTCAAAGTAACCACAAACTTAAACACCACATCTAACAAGGATTATCAAATGACTTTTTGAAACAAACGAATGGGCTTTCCAATGAATTAATTCAAGAAAAAACAAAACACAATACTCCGTTCCCTTCGGGTCTAATTAGTGGAGGCTTAAGTATATAATAGCATTTAGCAAATCCACAATGATTTTTTTTAATGTAGCGACAAAGTCTCACTGCATGTCCACAGTGAACACTAAACACACACACACCCTGATGCCCTCCTGGCTGCATTATTGGAAGTGCACAGAAGTGGAGTCTCCATTAACCCATCTGTTCTGTAGATGGCACTGCAGGTCCAACAATGATCCTTTGCTCTGAAGTCTGGCTATCACAGCTGAAGTATCACACTGGGTGCTAGGAAAGCCACCGTCACTCTAAAAGCAGAACTCACCCTGCAATGGCAGGACACAACTCTAATTTGTAATTTAATTAAAACTTTCCTTATAAAGTGTTAGGTCCCATTAGGTCCCACAGAGGCTGAACTGCTGAAATAACTCTGTTTCGGCTGCTGTCTCTCTTTTTCACTTTGCTGCCAGGTCCAGTATAATGTCTGCTCCCGAAGTGGACAAATGATTTATTGATAACCCGACACGTGATAAATCATTCCTGACAGTTCCGGGTCTGACTCAACCCAAAGAATGCCTTTTCTGGCATTTGAGTTCTACCTCTAACCCAGGAAGTTAAGCAATTTTCTGCAGGGAGGTAGATTTAATGTCTGCTGAAGGTAAAGGACAAAGGGTTAAAGACAGAGGCATCATACAGCAGTCAGACCACGACATTAAGGAGGGCAAATCCATCATCTCGAGCTGAAGCAAGGAACTGCTGTTAAGTCGGTTAAAGTATTTAAGAAAGAGAGAGATCAAGGCTTCCAGTCCTGAAACTCAGACTTTTATTCTATTTCATACTGACTGACTGACTGACTGGCTAACCTTTTAGCCAGGGTCACCAATGGCTAAAAAGATACAACCATGGAAGGACGGAGGGGCAAAATAGCTCAAACTACGCCGCAGGATCAGATGACTACTGTTCTCCTGACGCTTGAATTACACTTGTTTTTTTTTTTTTCCAGCTTGCATACTAGGCTAGGTAACAAGTCACTGCTGATCAGATGTTCAACAAGCATGTTTCATTAGACTGGCCATTTCGCCACAGGTAAATCCTAAACGGGGGAGGATGGCCAAGTGTGGCAGTTAATCAGCATGGCCATTCAAGTGTCAAGACCAAGTTTCTTGACAGAGGAAATTTCGTCATCAGACTGCTAAAAAGACACAGCTCCCTGCAGTCCGCAGCCTCTTGGCTGTTACGCTCCGTCCTAAAGGAGATGCGCTGCTGAGCTCTTCCGCTAGGTCACCTGTGCCATCCAAGTTGGGCGATCTCTCTTGCCCTCTGTCTGAGCCAGTTGCCTTAAGGAGCTGAGGCAGAGATGAGGTGTTCTCTTTTTAGCCCTTCCTTGGAGCTTGTTGCTTTAAACAGTCACTCATGCTTCCTGTCTCTATGGCCAACTGAACCTTAGTGACAGAAACAGAGAGTGAGGGATAAAATACACAGACAGATGTTTCAGATCCAGAAGCAGCGAGGGCACTAGAATGATGAGAAACCACAATGACAATCTGGACAAAGAGAGCAAGAAAGGATGTAATACATCAGTTCTTCCTGATCCACAATTCCTCAAGCTGATCACAGTGATTCGACTTCTCAATTATCTAGGAGTTGAGGGATTCAGAGGAATCCAACCAGGACCCCAGGGCTCTCAGAATCCCAGCGCGGCAACAGCCTGGATCAGAAAAGCAACAAATAACCCATCCAAGGGCTCTTCTGCCCGATATCCTAGGCTGTGGTGAACAGCTGTGGGGCTTGTTTAAAAGAATTCCCCCAATTTGCTATACGTTCAGTGTATCATTTGATATGATAGCTTCCACTACTCGAACATCACATGTGACATATTTTATGGAAAACAAATTTAAGGTACAAGTTTTGAGTGATTCTGTGATTCAAGACCTGTTATTCTGTGCATTCCTAGCAAGCAGTTACAGTGGGGAACGTGCTCGAGAGAGAATTCTGCTTTTCTGCCCTCCAGCTAAAAGGAAGACCGCAGGCTATGGTACATGTAAACATAGTCCCCAAGAATATTAGTTATTTTTTCGTCCACTCCTCTTTCCTAGGCAAGTATCCGTCTTCATGCTTTAAAGGATTCTCTTAATCCATGTTGTGACAAAAGTCTCAGATGCAAATCACAGCAGAGATTCTAACTTGTAATTTTAAAAAGGAACATCCTTAACATGATAGCAGAGTGAACTTGCTGGAACGCGAAGAAATCATGATTTAAGAAATCACAATACACTGAAATTGATGGTAGGGGTAGAGGAATGTATGGATATTTTTGGAGGTGGAGTTATACCACTAAACAAGTATTTATTTTTTGAAATGGGAATCACTCGATGGCATATAATCTACTTCTAGTTGTTTGTGAGAAAACGAATGAATGTGTTTATTCTCGATGGAAGAATAATTGCCTGCACTTGTATCACAGAGAAGAAGGAATCTGCCTTCCCCTTTTTTTCTTTCCCCCACCTCTACGTATGTACATTTGTATGTCTGCGTGTGTGCTGGGGCTGTGAACACCTCCCTGGACACTGATCAGTTTGTCCAGTGCCACTTACAAGGGAGGCCTTACCTACGACATGCCCTCTAGCTGGAAGCAGCAGTGTGGGCTACGAAAGGAGCAGGAAGTGCGCCATACGAGGAGCACGTGTTTACCCACTACTGCTAGTGAACACAAACACGTTCTCTTTCTACAGAATCTCCCCAGGTTCAGGCCTATGTTCCGTTATCCAACATAGTGCCTTTGCAAACTTGAGATCTTACTGCTTTTCATATCACCATCATGAAAGGTTAATTCTACTTTAGGTAGGAGGTGGGACATGAGTGGTAAGTGGAGTTTGGAGTCAGTCATCCAGAAAACAATCTTAGGTCTACTGCTTAAACACTTTGTGACCCCAGGCAACAAAGTTGCTGTTTCTATAGCTCAGCTTTCCTACCTGTAAATGGTACTTGACTCTGGTGGATTATGTGAGGCAATTCAAAGGAGGCGCTCAAAAGAGCTTCTGATAAATACGGAAGCACTCAGTATTCACTTGGTATTACTAGCTATTATTTCTTGCAGAAAAAATTAAGCAGAGGCCACAGTAGAGCTGGAAATACATACACACACACACACACACACACACACACACACACACACACAGTGTTATGAATGTATTATTCACTTGTCACTACCAGCCATAATTTCTTGTGGGGGAGGGGGGCGGAGGATTAAGCAGCGGCCACAGTAAAGTTAGAAATATATATACAATGTTATGAATGTATTTCAGTGACTTAAAAAATTGTAGGTGATTTAAGTCACTGTATGTGATAGCATTTGTATTATATGTCATTCAAAACAGTTGTTTAACTTTATGGTTTAAGGTTCTAGGTAAAATTTTGGTTGAACAAAGGGTTTAAGAAGTTTAAGAAAATGTTTTTCTTATTAAGAAAATGTTTAAAATCCTATGCTAACATAATTTACCTTTATCACATAGATTTAAAACATATCAGTAGCAGTGTTTGGGGGCAATGGAATTTCCTCATCTGAGGCCTTTCTAGCGTGCTCATTTGATGGATTCCTTCTATAAACAAGGGCAAAGCTATGTGGCTAAGATTTTGGCTTTCAGGTGGTTTACAAAGCACTGGACTGGATACTGTACTTAGGAAACTGCTGACAGTGACCATGACACTGAGAAGATTGTTTTAGTCACAGACTTTAACTGAATTAAAACCCCTGAGAACATGACAGACCTCTGCTGGCACAAGGCGAAACATGGCCTTGAAACTTCAGAAACTTAACATGTTTTTAATATTCAGGAAAAATGGATATTCAATTCTCATGGAAGCACCCCCATTTCAGCTGCCCATTTATGATCTCAAATAAGACAGAAGTATAATTTATTATTGTTATTACATTGACTGGTCATTGGAAACATGTTATCAGTGTACAGGTTAGAGCCTCTAATTCTGAAATAATTATCAGCCAATTTCAGAGTCATTAACACGATTAAAATTATGGCTATGTTAGCTGATTCACCCTCACAAAGCAAACTTTGTTTAGATAATACTACATGCTACTAGATATATTATTTAAATTTCTTTAAGACTTTTTAGTATAGAAACTTTGATACAGTTTTTCAATAATGTATGCAGAGTGAGGGAGAGGGAATAAATGATTGATGGGCTGTTCCTTATAATGCTTATTAAAGGTCCTGATTTGGTTGGTTTCCAACTGTTTTGGCTCAGAATTAGGAATTCCAGTTCTGATGATGGCTCACGTGCACTGATTAGAAAAACATCTCACAGAGCTATGAAAAAAAGCAAGCTAATCACCAGAAACACAGTAGTGATCAAACAATATTTCACACTGAAAGTTTCTGAAAATTCTCCTTTTCAATTTATGGTAAGACATACTCTCTTGAAGAAGCATCAGTGAATAGTAGTACCTACCTAGGTACATGTTAAAATACATTCATTATCCGTGGGTAATATTTGAATTCTACCTCTTAGTAAAATCCTATCAACAGCAGCAGGTGACGTGCAACGCAGCACAGTGGATGTGTGCCTGTGATGATCTTCTAATGTCTCCAGAGCTTCATGTGCAGTACGTGTGGCCCTTTAAATTCCATCACTTTGTTTTAAACAAAAGAATGGTAGGTAACCTGGCTGAGGCAGAACTACAGGGCAGAATAAATTACAGAAATAGAAATCTGTCACATTTCACAAGGAGAAAAGACACTTTCAGTTCTGTGTTTGCTGTAAAGAACCAAGCGATTGCGCAAACCATATCACTGAAGAAGAGAACGTTCTCTTTCATAAGCGGACGTGGAAGTTGAATTTGGAATTTTACAGGTCAGTGGCACCTGTTGAGAAATAGAGTGCAGCTGACCCTTGAACAACCCAGGGTTAATCCGCCTCTGATTTACAGCCCGTCCTCCACATCCGTGGTTCCTGCTCATCCTTGGATTCAACCAACCATAGCCTGTGTAGTCCCGCAGCATTCACTACTGAAAAACATCGGTATGGAAGTGGACCTGGGCAATGCAAACCCGCACTGTTAAAGGGTCAACTGTAATATGTTTCATATAGTCATCATTTTAAAACATGTCACTCAAAGATCTTATCCCTTTAGAATGAGTGACAAATGCTTCTTTTGAATGTTTATTCAGATAACTAACAGAAGGTTCCAGTTTCATATATGGCTTGATTTTTTAAAGGAAAAAAAGGTCTATTTACCCTTTCTCTAACCCAACCCACACAATGATTCCAGAGTCATCTTTGTTAAACACAAAGGTGATCGTTTCCCTCCTCTGAATCTTTCCCCACTGCCTACAGAGTAAATCCAGACTTCCTCCCGTATTACAGGGTCTGATCCCATCTACACTTCAGCATCATCTCTGATCTTTCCACCACCTCTGTGCACAATTCAGCCACGTAAAAGTCCTTCTGACCTGTGATGACAAATGCTCGCAAATGCTGCACCATCATCCTGGCATGGACTGTTTCTTTTTATAGTTGCTCCAAAGGATTTCAAAGATTATTTGTAACTGTAACATATCATAGTTTCCCAAGAGAATAAATTAGCATACAAATAATGAGCCCTTGGCGTCAAAGGACATATTCAACTACAGGGATATATGCACTTACTAATAAGTTACAAATTATTTAAACCCTGTGTGAAGAAGTATATGTTTCTCCAAACTTAAAAAAATAAACAATAACAAGAAAAAAAGCACGTGACTTCATCCGATTTCATAGCCCTAAGGCCAAAGAGAAATTACTATAATAACAGAAACTCACAGAAATACATGGACATTATAACAGACTTAGCATAGATTTAATATTTTCCCCCGTTCCAAAAATCAGGTTGATGTATTTCATATCCCTACTCTCCTGGTTTTACGGTTCTGGGCAATTCTTTTGATTATTTTTGTTTTCAGGCAGGGCTGCCAAGTCCTCTTCTGAGCGTCATCTGTTCCATAGTCAAGTCCCCTCAGTTCCAGCTCTGGCTCCGCTGCCAAGCTCCCCTTCACTGCCTTGGCATCAAAAATGAACCGCTGCCTTACAAGAAAGCTACCGCGACAATCAGTGTGTGCGGGGCAAACAGCATTTCCTTAAATCCTTCTCCTTTGAAAAAAAAAAACAAAACAGGCAGAATATAGCCTCGGACGTTGCAGGCCTTTAGATGATGGTTTGTTTCTGCTTTTGATATCTCTCCCTCCTCTTTCGGGCCCCCTTTTCTTTATTTATCCAATTATACAACCGTACAATGTGTTTTTAAGTATGCAAGGACAAAAAATACTGGGATTTTCATGTCTGCGGTTCCCATGATGAAAATTAAAAGATCTGATGAGAGCTGGATATAACTGAGTAATAATTCTCATAAATACTCTAAACATACCCTATAGTCTACAATCGAGTGAGTATATTGATTCTTAGAACTTAAATTGCCTTTCCACACAGTATCAGAGAGGTTGATAAAATCTTCGCATGTATTTTAGGAGAAAGGTTGGCAACTTTCAAACTTTCAAGAAGTTTCTGCAAAATTATGTCAGCCTCTCCAAAGCTCTTTTCTAACAATTTAATCAGAATCACTTTTCACTCCCTCTGGGATCCATCTATCCTTTGATAAACTTACTATCTACTTTTCCAAATCAATGAAACCAATCTGTACTTTGACTGGAATTTGCTGTTTTCTAATCTGAATTACATTGAGAAGGCCAAAGACGTGGGGGATTTCCTCTCATCAAAGGTATAAGGCACAAAGCAAGGCATTATTAATACTTCAGAACACACATAACAAAGGAAATCATTTAGCACCATTTCAGCTTGTTCCCCCACTGAGGAGAGTCATGCATATTTAAATGAATTAATTTATTTTCTGCAATTTGCTCTTTAAGAGCTTAAGTGGCCATTTGCTGTTGCTTATTTCAGGATCCTGCGCCCTTGTTCTCTGAGTTACAGACGTAGAGCTTGAGTGCTCCAGGTGTATTTATGTTCCCAAAGTACTTTAAATTACCCATTAGGAAATCCAATTTCCTATTGGTAAAACTCAGAAGTGATTTTCCACTGCTAACTTTTTCTTAATTAAGGACAGAGGCCTGTATTCACAGTTGAATTTTTGGTATTACATTTGTTATCAGCTCTTTGACAGTCAATATCTTAGGATGTCATTAATATTAAAATCAAAGATAGTCACTTAAGTTGGGCCTTTCTTGGGTTCTCTTGGGACTGACATCTGGGGTACCCGTAACACTCATCACTGCAATAACCGCCACCACCTACTGCACACGGCGCCAAGCACTGCGCCTGTGCTATCTCACTTAATTCCTTTGACAGTCCTATGATGTGGTTATGATTTCCTCCATCATTAATTCAGTTTTAGAGGTGAGAAAATGTAGGCGCAGAGAAGTAAATCACCAGGTTGCACACCTAGTAAACTAGAGAATTTCTTCCAAGTTTTCCACTCATTGATGAGTGTCTAAGTCATATGATTGTGTTTTAGAGGGTATAGGAAGGACTGGGAGCCAGTTTCTGTCTCTATTTATGACCTAGTTAGGGGAAGGAACCTAAAGTAATTATGCAGATGTTACCATCGAAGGCTGGAGTGCCTTTAAGAGACACTCCCCAACGCTTTGAAGATTCAGAGAAATGAAAGATCGCATCTGGTTAAAGGTCTAATTCTTCAAAGGCACTAGCTGCTTTGAAGGAGCCTAGCAAATAAGGTGGGATTCAGGAAACGGAAGGTGTGGATTTCAGGGCATCAATAAATGGCCCGTGCCAGGGCACTGGCCTTGAAATGTGAAAGACTCTGACAACAATGACCCTGAGACTGTGAAGGATGCAGTTTTCCTGTGGCTTGAGAGCCTGTCATCCATTGGGAGACTCCACAGATATGGGAAATTCCTGGATTTTGGACAAAGCAGAATTGGATCATAGTGATGAACAGAGTTCCTTTAAGACTTGTGTGTTGAGGGGTCTCTCAGAACACATCTTAGCTAGTCAGACTGTAAAACAGAAAGGAGATCTCCCTTGGCAAAAATTATCATTTCAGATTCAGCTCACATGTTGTCTCTGCCTCCTTCCCGCCTCATCTGCATCACTGAACTGTTAGGCTGTTCAGGTGCCAGAGCAGCGAGGCTGCTGATGCACTTCTCTTACTTTCTTTCCCTGCTCAGACCTTCTTTATTAAAAATTTAAGCATGGGTGAAGTTAAACAGAAAACACTGTTAACTAGAAAATTTCAGCCACAAAACTAAGTAATTCGTGATTGCCATAACAACCAGCGGTAAGGCAGTAACAGTGCTGCACAGACGAGGAGGCACCAATAGGCAAGGGTGAATGGAGGTACAATTTCCATAACCCTGACTCTCACCACCCAGGTTACTTTTCAGTCCAGGGAAGTCCACTGAACGTCCAGTGAGAGGCAGTATTTTTAGAGTGACCTTTAACTTGCTTTAATCAATTTAAAAAAAAATCAACCAAAATCATGAGTACTTATAAACTTAGTTACAGATTACTTGTGGCATAGTTTATAACTGATGGAGACCATGTGGCACTGGAGAATTGCTGCCCTACGACGTACTTGCCCGTCATCAGTGGCCCCAATCCACCTGGTCCACTGTTCCTCACTAGAATTCTTGTAGGGAGAAATTCAGAATTGATGAATCCTTTATGTTCAATAATTAGTCCCTGCTGTGGTCTAAAATTTATTCAGCAGTTCTTTCTTTATTTCTTTTTTTAACACACTCTCCTTGATAGGTATTTTAAACTTTCTAAACCCTAACTTTAACCCAGTGCCTCATCCACTGAGGCTGTGGCCGACTTATCGGTTAACATTGTGCCACTTAACATCAATCAGTGCCTTCACCCGTGAGCGTCTTCACCCTGAAACCTAATTCAGCATCTCTCATTTCTGGTTTCGAAGGTGGACCTAAGCATCCGTCTCTCTGAAGCCTCCCACCGCTGCCCTGGGGCTCCTTCTGTCTCTTCAGGGCCGGCACTGCCACACCTTCCCCATCGTTTTCTCATTTTTCCCATCTCTCATGGGTCTCTGCAGTTTCTTGCCTCTTTCTGACTTTCAACATTAACAGACTTCTTTTTACCTTGGACATAAGGGCCTTCTTTGTAACAAAACTCCATACCTATATATTTTTTCTTGTATCACTGATCAACTTCTTCTAAAAGGCTCAGTAAATCTGCTGCCATGGTGCTCTCAACATGTGTTCACTTCCTTTTTAACCACTTTGAAGCATAGAAATACGGCTCTTCTGTATTTTCAAGAGTGACAAAAGTATTTCTTCGGTGAAATCCAACCATTTTAACTCTCTTTCGTGTACGATCCTACTCATTGCTCAACTGTTCCCTCTTTGCCTTTTTTTCAGGATCCACTATTTCTTACCAACCTGTCAATAGGATAGTTTCCCAAGGCTAAGTAACCACTTCCTTACTTACTTTTTGTTGATAACAGTAGAGAAATGCATGTTGTTATGAATATGAAAAGAAGGAGCAGCTTCGACAAGGAATCCTGCTATTTCTCAAATCAATTAAACATCCAGTGTTAAAGCTGTTACTAAATAAGATGGAGAGCAACACGTACGGCGCCATAAATAGAGAAGTTTACCCTCTAGTTAGGTGGGTAAAATAAAGAGGTGAAATAATTGGAACAAACATAAACCCAATTCTTATTTCTATAAACTGTAAGAATGCCCTCTAGGACACAGTAGAAGAATCTGAATGAGGGTTTTTCTTCTTTTTGCAAAGCAAATATTAGAAGTTTCCTGAATAAAGACATGATAAAATGAGAACCAATTTCATGTGCCTTTGTTTTTATAATGATCTTACCCTCCAATTACAGTTTTATACTATTTTCAACATCTGTAAGAAGGGACTAAAAATGAAATCCTTTAGACCTGGCCTCATGCTCAGAGCAGTAAACCAGTGGCCCAGAAGAAACCATCTGGGGAGCAGTGAATTCACTGAAAACTCCAAATCTTCAACACCACAGTATTTCTACAGTTTCACTCCTGTCCTGCCCACTCCTTAGACAGGCCCCTCTCTCAGCATGTACACACACACACTCTCAAAAACCATCTTTGGTAATATTCACATTCTGAATGGCATTCCTTTAAACCATATCAACCCCTGGCTGTGTTTACAACCATTTTCACCCTTAAAATTCAACTTACCCTTCATTATTCTAATTGTTTTAAAGCTTTATTAGAAAGAACTCTAACTTCAATGTCTTTCACCATAATGCAACTGACTCTGTGTCCCATTACAGAATTTGCATTGTGAAATGTACTTGTTCATTTAAAAAAGGTTGCTAATTACACAAAACATGCAGGGCTGTATTCCAGACGGCTAGGAGGCACAGATGACAGCACCAAATCCTGGCGGCGAATGCCTTCTAACAAAGAGAATAAAAAATCTGCACCAGGAATGACACTAACGGGTACACACACTGAAGAGCCACACAGCACACTTGAGCAAATCAAAGGCAAGAAAGAGAAATCACATTTAAATAGTTAGGAAAGCTGCACGGAGGATGTGATTTGAAATGGTCCTTGAAGATGAGTAAGATTTCAGTGGGGGTTAGGGGAGAGGAGGATGTTCACGGGAGAACATATTCCGAGAATACTGGGGGGCAGGGGCGTGTTTTACGGGGTGAAATGGCACATGTGTTGGAACGCAAATGCTTTTCACAGACATTCAGGAGGAGAGAACAAAACAGTACAATTCTGCTGTGAAGAACAGAGAAGAAAGACAATGCTGGAGATGAAAAAGATGGAGATCATTTAGTTCAAAGTCACTCATTTTAAAGCAAAGAGAATGAATACTCATGGCGGGGTGAGAGCTGTGCTCATTTTTACATCATAATTGCAGCAGCAGTGAATCAAGATGAGGAGGCCAGCATCTCTGTCTTTGTTCACTTTGTCCAGATACCCACCCACCTTGGGGATGTATCCTTCTATAAGAGGTAAGCCTTATATGCTTAATTCATCTGGTAATTAGCATGAATCATGCAAGGAATAGGAAATAAAACCTAATCTATAGAATATCAGCCTTTAGTGGGGTGCAGGTCAACTGAAAACACCACAGGTTTCAATTTGTATTTTTCTTAATTATCTGCCACATTTAAATTGCCCAGAACCTGTTTGTCTCCCCTGACAGACTTAACATGGATATGTTGCAAATAAATAATTTCCCCCCGGGGTTAAAAATAAAAATTGGTTATCAGCTGTAGTTGGTGAAATCAGAAAGCCTTCTTGCCTTGGTAATTTTTCCATACACACACAGACATGGAAGGAAAGCCAGATCTGAGAAGAAATAGTTGGGAGAGACAAGTTGTTAATTCGCAATTTAATGCAATCGAGAAAACAGGTAAGTGAAAAAGGCCGCTGTGATTCCTCCAAAGTGAAACCTTGCAGATAAACTGAGAGGCAGCCAAAGTGTGAGGCAGGCACTGGGGCTGCCGGGAGGTCACAACATGACTAATAAATCATTAGCAGGAAGTGTTCCGTTGCTGCAGCCAGAGCGCCCACCTGTCTCGGAGTAAAAGGAGTAGTAATAGTCTCCTGCTTCTAGCCTCACTGTGCTCTTCGCAAGAGTGAGAACCTCCAGCAGGAGATTATTAGAAACTGTAGCGATAATGCAGGGTGTCCTCCTCCGCACTGTCCAAAGCCACTTCCGTACAGTGAACTACATCACGTGAAACCTACAGGAGAAGAGGATGCCCAACGCGACACTGACCCCGACCCAGCTTCCAAACAAACGTCTCCCGAGTCTGGTCCTGCTGCTGCTTCCCTCAGGACGTTAACTGCCACCATGTAGGGAATGAAGGAGGCAGCTGTCTTCGTGAAAAATTAAGCTCCAGGCATTTATGATCTGGACTCGCCTATTTCTCTGTGGCTCCAGCAGCCACAGTTTCAGACTGAAGGAAACCTGAGACATCATCCACCAACCCTCTTTGTCTAGATGAAGAACCCATAGGACGTCCCAGGGCCACATAATCCATTTGTTCCAGAGTCGGGGCTTGAACCCTCCTGCCATCTTTCCTCCACATTAACCGCAGTAAACAGCTGCACACAGTGTTTTCCTTTACATTTCAAGGGAAACATGAGGTAAAAACTACACAGAGAGAAGGTAAGTTACATGTTATACAATGAATCTCCAGGGAGTTACTTTGTCACATGGTTTAAAGCGCTGATTTGTTTCCTTTTGGGGCTGCTCTGTCATCTCAAAGACAAAAGATCTCTACCCACTCTTGCCAGTTCCTAATACACCTCTTGAGCTTGAGAACATCCTTTCTCTCCATGTAGTCTGTACCTTGAGTGTCCCTTGAATTATAGCAAAAGCAAATTATGCAAATCGTTCTTCGCTATAAACTTTATTTGGGGCACACAGACTTTTTCAAATGCAGGTGCTTCTATTTCAGTCTGCACTTGGGGCATTTCCCCAGTTTGATCCTCCCTTCTTTTCATTTAAGCTTAGTGTTCTCTAAATATTTTCAGCTTTATTTCCCCCTCACAATTTGGCCTCCAAGCAATCTAGAGGACAAAGTGGCAGCTCACTGCTGAGAAACCTGCGTGCCAGCTAAGCCTCCTGCAACCAGGCCCTCCTCCCTTTTGATCACTGTTCTTTCTATTCCATCAAAAACCCTTCTTTAACTATTTACCCTCTGCTGTGAATGCTAAATAGATCTTCTTTTTCTTGAATCCTTACCATAACTACTTTTGTGAGCCATGATGAATGGCAACATTTGGTTTATAATCACCCCAGAAATCAGGTATCACAGTGAGCAGAGATTATACTTCAATTACACACTCTTCAAATCTGCATGGGTTCTGATGTGTGGCTCAGAGTGGAAAGGAATGTCTTGGGTAGGGCTCACATCATGATTTTAATTGCAGAGGTGTTAATTCTCTGTCTCCTGTGTCTAGGAACTGCCCACTTTCTGGAAAAATTCTACTTTCTTTTAGGAAAAGAATTTTGAGGTAGGTTATTTCACTGTGTCCAAAGCTTTTAAGAATAGATCTGTAAACGATCAGGGACGGGTCCACTTTTTGTGCATGGAGGACTAAGTTAGGAAACATGAACTTGGACAATTCATGTAATATTGTGTGTCTCAGTTTCCTCATCTATAAAACAAAGATAATAACACTGACTCTGCATTAATAAAAGGGTTGATGCTATATCTGAATGACAGTGAGTGTGGAGACAAGGCAGGTAGGAGAAAGGACTATGCAAAACACAAAGCAGGATTATTTGGAACCAGCAGAAAATTCTGCCCAGTGAGCTGCTCTCATAGTGAAAGTTTATTCACCTGCCCCCCTTGATTGTTTCTCTACAATTCATGTAATGACCATAAGTTATTGCCGTCTTGTCTCACTATATTAGCTGGATGGTCGAATGCACAGGGCTCACATCTGAATCAGCACAAAAGTGAAACCTGGAGGAGGGGAAATGGAAAGGGACTCCTGAGCTTACACCAAAGTCATTCTCATCCATCAACTTGCCCACACAAATACTGGGAAATCAACTCATTTGAACAACTTGGGAGGCAAGCCTGAGTTATAATAGTGTTCTTGAAATGCAGGTCAATGAAAAATTGGCCAGCTCACAAATTCCCATTTGTCATATTCCCTACAAATGCACGTTAACTGTTTTCATATTTAAATGCCTGGAATCAACCATAACAAATGTGTGTTGTCAGGTTTTTGGGAGTTTTCTAAAAACAAAACAGGATGATTATGGCATATAGTAAATTATTGTTGGTTCTTTGTGTTCTCAGCAGAATCACAAAAGGGTAAGGACTTAAGGAAAATCATTCATGTCTGGTTCAAATCCTATAACACAGAAAATAGAATTAGAGCTGAATTAATGTAATATATAGTATTTAATACAAGTTGATAGTAGACTGTATGTCATTAGTCATGTACGTCCAAAAATGTATTATTTGCTTACAAGTAGAATGTTTGAAAATCCTTCAGAATAACAGAGTCTAAAAAAAAAAAATCTGTTCCTCTTTGTATTTTTCCCCCAGAGAAATAATGGCTACTGCTTATCAACCTGCCCCTCACCCAACTTTGCTTTTTCATAAAAGCTGGGTCTCAGTTTCCACGACTATCATTTTGTGCAAAGATTCCTCAACACGAAAATTCAGAACTTATCAAAAAGGGGCAGTTTTGTGCTCTACAACCCCAGACTGACCAAATGTATGTCTGTAACAAGAAAATCCAATCTTGCATTACACCACAGTACATGCATACGGCGTTGGTGTTTGCGTGCGCGAAAGGGGCGGGAACAGAAGTGCCATCAGCGTAAGGAGTAAACCAGAACTTCGCTGGTTCAGTAAATCAACGTGTGCTCAGTAAATCAATGATGCCTATTTGATCGATCGTTAAAGATCTGTAGAGTCCTGCGATTCTAATAATACGTGACTATAAAAACAACATAAGAAAGAATCAAGTTTTCTGCCTTTTGTTTTCCACCATCTTAAATCTTTTTTTTTTTTTTTAAACGGCGGTACAGGGGATTGAACCCAGGACATTGTGCGTGCTAAGGACGCACTCTACCACTGAGCTACACCCATCCCTGTTTTTTACCATCTCAATCAGTCATCAGACTGCTGCCTGTTAGTGGGAGAAACTATCAGTTTCTCATAAAAGTGCAGCCTCAAAGGCTAAAAAGGAGAAGAAATTTTAAAAGGATGGAAAGAAGGCACATGTCTAATCTGAGCCTGATTACAACCCACGGCACCCCAGAGCTTTAGCTCTGGCCTCTGCAAACCCCGACTCCCCTCATGGGAATCTCCCAGGGATCAGAATATACACTGGACTCGACCTGACCACAATCCTTGGAGAACAGAAACCAGAGTGAATGGAAATTGTCACCTTCACTCCCTTTGTGGACACCAAATAATTCATGCCCCCGCAATCTGTTTTGTGTTTGTGTTTAAGTCTTTACCACAAGTTAATCTGAAGTCAAGGTGAATGAGAACACTTGAGATTCAGTTTCTCAAGGACAATATTAACCATCTTCACACTTGAGTTTGCAGAGTAACTGTAAAGAGTCACTGATGTAGTAATAGTATTCAGTATGTATGATTCCAAAAAATAACTGAATTTATTGATTACAAACTTGATACGAAAGGCTGAATCGTGGTCCCCCAAAATGTCCACAATATAATCCCCAGAACCTGTAAATAAGGTACTTGCACGGCACGAGGGATTTTGAAGATGGGATTAAACCAAAAAATCATGAGACAGTTATCTTGGATCACCCAGGTGGTCCCAGTGTAGTCACAATTTCCTTAACAGAGGGTGGCTTAGAGTCAGAGTCAGAGATGTGACAATGGGAGCAGAGGTCAGAGAAGGAGAATGTGACGATGCTATGCTGCTGGCCTTGACGGTGAAGGAAGGAATCACCAGTCAGGAAATGTGGGACAGCCTCCGGAAGCGGGAAATGGTAAAAGGGATTCTCCACTGGAGCCTCCAGGAGGAATGCAGCTCTGTCAACACCTGGATTTTAGTCTCCTAAGACCCATTTTGGACTTCAACCTCGAGAACTATAGATAATGAACATGCTGCTTTAGGCCCTCATTTCGTGGTAACTTGTTAAAGCAGCAGTTTGGAAATTCTATGGCTGCAAACTTATACCATGAAAATTTTAACAAACATGGTTATATTTGTTGATCTACCCACCAGACAGCACACATTTTAAGTTTACTTATCTTCATACATATTTGAGTCTGTTATCAAGTATCAAAGTTCTCCACACTGCTACTAGTGAAGGAACCTAGGAGGAAAACCCCTGGGTTGGGACCCAGAGAACTGAGTTCCAGGCCTAGGAGCCAGGTGATTTGTGGAAGTCACTTTAGATCTTAGTCACTTCAACTTGAAAACTGTAAGTCTAGGGAAACAGTGATGTGCCCTTCAACAAGGTAATTCACAATGATCCTCTGAATCTAAGTAAAGGAAGCAGCATTCATACAGTCTGGCCTATGCATCATAGAACCTGACATTTGCTGGCACTTACTATCAAGGATGCATTAAAGAATCAAGACGCAGTTATCAACAATTAAATCGTTTATTTCTTTTAAAAAATAGATCCCATTAATAAAGAAAGTAATGCTCTTCTATTTTCGTGATGTCGTCAAAAATAGAAGAAATCACTGAGTGCAGCCTAGAGTAATGAACTCAGGACAGACTGTTACACTTTAAATTTTACCAACTATTTGAAAATATTCAGTAATGTAAGGCTTCTTTGAAAAAGCTCTGTGAAAATACTTGTCTGTAATTATCATTCTAACCTATATAAATAAGTGTAATATTCTAGGTACAGCTATTATGAAAAATAAATCTTTCACTCCTGTTCCACACATTTAAATTTACATAAATTTGTGAGAGAACTTATTCTTTCTTAGGTTTGAAAGATTCTTAGCTAGAAGTTATTATTGAACGGAGGAAGATCAATATTGGAATTTATGGCTAGCACTTTGCATTTATAAATAAAAATGACCTATGAAAATATTAACAAGTTTTCTAAATTAATACAACAGCAGTGAAGACACAAAGCCACTGATGGCTAATTAAACACAGGAAGGGGAAAGGCTTCTCCTCTTCCATATCCATGTGTAGGGAAAAGTGCTTTTTAAAAGAACATTTAGAGACTGAATATAATTTTTATAAATGAAAATTCTTCCCCAGCAGCTTGTGCCTGTTAAATGTTCAGTGACCTACTCTTCCTCCTTAGAAGGGCCGGCCAGTCTCAGTTATTTATGAATTAGATGCAAGCTGGCCCTGTATGTCTCATTCTTTCCTCCCTCCCCTCTCTCTGGAAGCAAGCACACAAAAGGGGGCAAGGTACAAGGCCCCACCAATCTCTGGATGGGAATATACCACAGGTGTCTCCTGCAACCAGAGCTTCCTCTATCTGGTGTCCTCCCCAAATCTGCATCCTGCCTGCGACACCTACTCTACTGGTATTTTGCTCTTGCTGCTTTGGCTGACTTCCCTTGAGTTTCCCACTTGAATGCCTGGACTTTAAGAGTAGATGTCAGTACTACCCTGATAATAAAGCCAGTCAAAGACATCACAAGAAAAAAATCCTACAAAACAATGTATCTTAGGAATATGGGTGTAAAAACCCTAAACAAAATACTAGGAAACTGAATCCAGCCACACAGACAGAGTTTTACATCATGACCAGGTGGAATTAACCCCAGGGGTGCAAGTTTGGTTTAGCATCTGAAATGCAATTAATGTAACATATTATTATATCAACAGGATTTTTTTTTCAATCACACAATCATCTCAATAGACAAAAAAAAAAAAAAAAGCAAAGTTCAATACCCTTTAATGATGAAAATACACCCAACAAACTAGGAATAGAATAGAATTTCCTCAATCTGATCAAGGAAATTTGTGAAAAACCAACAGCTAACATTATACTTAATGTTAAAGACTGGATGCTTTCCTCCTATGAGCAAGAACAGAACAAGGATGTCCACTTCTGCTACTTTCAGTGCTATGTGATACTCAAGGATTGTACTGCAGGTTCAAGCGGGACAATTTAACCAGAAAAAGAAATAAAAAGCATCCAGATTAGAAAACACGTAGCAAAACTATTTCTATTTACAGATGACATGATTTTGCATATAGGAAATCCTAAGAAATCCACTAAAACACCATTAGTACTAACAAATAAATTCAGCAAGGTTGCAGGATACAAGATCAAATGATATAAAAATCAATTGTATTTCTATATGCTTGTAATAACTAATCCAAAAATGAAGTTAAGAAAATAATTCCATTTACAAAAGCATCAAGACAGTTTAATACTTAGGAATATATTTAAAAGAAATACAAAACTTATACTATGAAAATGACAAAACATTGCTGGAAGAAATTGATCTAAACAAATTAAAAGTATCACACATTCATGGGCTGGTAAATCAAACAATGCTGAGTTGGCTTTAAAGTCGTCCCTCAGTATCTGGGAACACTGGTTCCAGGACCTGCCATGGATACCAAAATCTGTATGTACTCAAGTCCCCCAAGATACCATGTCGAAGAATTCAACCAATCATAGATCAAAAATGTAGTGCTACATTTATCGAAAAAAGTTTCACATATGCGTGGACCCGTGCAGTTCAAACCAGTGTTGTTCAAGGGTCAAGTGCACTTCTCAAAGTGACCTAGAGTCAACACAATCCCTATCAGAATCCTAGCTGACTTCTTTGCAGAAATCAGCAAATTGATTTGGACCATTAGTTCACACCATATACAAAAAATTAATTCAAAAGGGATTAAATATCTAAATGTAAGAGAAAAACTATACACTCTGAAAAGAGAACAAAGAAGTTAAATCCTTATGACATTGGATCTGGTAATGAATTTCTAGACATGACACCAAAAACATAATCAACAGAAGAAAAAAATAGATAAGACTCCATCAAAATGAAAAATTGACTGTCCTTCAAAGAACACCGTTAAGAAAGTGAGAAGAAAGTCCACAGAATGGGAAAAAATATTTCTAAATCTTACATCAGATAAGTGACTTGTATCTAAAATATATAAAGAACTCCTACAACTCAACAATAAAAAGAAAAATAACCCAATTATAAAAGGGCCAAAGGATCTCCACAGAAGGTACACAAATGGCCAATAAGAACCTGAAAAATGTGTTCCACATCATTAGTCATCAGGGAAGTGTAAATACCATTTACACTTGATGATACCATTTCATACCTACCAGGGTGGCTAAAATCAAAAAGTCAATCAAAATAAGCATTAGCAAGGATGTGGATAAATCAGAACTCTCACACACTGCTGGTGGGGATTTAAAACAAAGCAGCCTTTAGAAAACAGTTTAGCAGCTCCTCAATGATTAAACATAAAGTTACCATACAACCTGGCAACTCCACTGCTAGGCATGTACCCATGAGAAGTGAAAACATGTTCATACAGAAATGTGTACAAGAATGTTTAGAGGAGCATTATTCATAACAGACAAAAGGTAGAAATAATCCACATGCCCACTAGTGGACAAACAGATAAACAAAATGTGATGGAATACTATACAGTGGACTATTTGATCATAAAAAGGAATGAAATACTGATAAATTCTACAACATGGATGGACCCTGAAAACATGCTATGTGAAAGACGCTAGTCCCCAAAGTCCGTATGTTACATGTAATAACTCTATTATATGAAAGTCTAGAATAGGGAAATCTAGAGAGACAGAGAGGAGATTAGTGGTTGCTTAGGACTGGAGGGGATGTGCATGGTGGGGAACAGAAGAGGGGACAGTGGGTGGAGCTGAAGAGTTCATGCTTCTTTTCTGAGGTCATGAGTATGTTCTTAATATGACTGGGAATAGCTGCACAGATCTATGAATATGCTAAATACCATGGAATTGTACATTTTAAGTGGGTGAATTTTATGACATGTGAATTATATTTTAAAACAATGCTTAAAAATGCCATTCTCTTCCACTCAATTTACTAGTACTAGAATCAACTCTTGCCTTCTAGAAGAGCATCTAGTCAGATTTCTTTGGCTTAAATGGCTCAGTCATGGCCATGATCCTTTTTAGACACAAAGTGCATAGTTCAAGGACAGCCCTTTGTGAGACCTTTTCCAGGATACAAATGTGGAAGAGACATCATCAGATCTTTGTCCCAGGGCTGCCTCTGACCTACTGTGCACAGCCAGCAGTTGAGTGATGTTGTGCAATAACATGTTAAACCATTTCTTTTTTTAAGACTGCAACAGCTTGTGATCCTTTAAATATCGTGGGTGGTTACAACCTGGTTTCTTAAAGAATAACTTTTTAAAAGGTAAAATAATGACTCATACAAATATAAAATGAACACATCCAAGATTTTATCTGTCATTAATTAATAAGAGAACTAGTACAATGTAAAAAAGTGGTTCAAAGGAGACTAGAGTGAAGGACAGACCTACTTAGACAACCAGAAATGCTGAAGTAGATTTGCTAATAGATGGAAAATCAGCCGTTTCTATAGGGTGATAATCCTTGGAGTTTTCACAGAACAGAAGTTCAACAGACTGGAGTTATCCCATATATTATGATCAGCCCTTTATCAGTTAACTTCTAATTTCATAGAATTGCAAAGTAATCAAAGACCATGGAAGGCTAAGTGTCCTACAGAATCAGACAATCTTTGAAGGCCCCTCCTCACCAGGCCTAACAATCCGGTGAAAGATACACAGGAAACTTCTCGCCCATTTCAGAGGCTTCTGTAATTTTTCATGACAGGGTTAAGAGAGTTATGTCTATGCGTATAGTCTGATAATTTCTATGCTATTTGATCTAAGATATTTTATCAGTTTTAACACGTACGTTTCCCTCACATCTCTTCAATTATAATTAGAAGCAATTTTCCCCCAGTGCATCTAAAATAATAATGCATCTTACAACTGATGACATCTTGGATATGATTAAATACAGTCATTTCATCCAACTGTAAACTTGAGAAAATGGTTTTGGGGTGGGAAACTGTACCCAGCATCTTCCTTGGGGCAAAAATAATTAATTTTTAAAAAGTCATTCTTATTTTTTTTTATCACCTTTGACTCCTAAACCCTGTGTTTTATGTAAAAATTTTAACAATAGCTTCAAAGTCAGTCACTGATTATCAAAGAACTAAGATACAAAAGATACTGTTCTTGAGTCAGAGAGGAAATACTGATGTCATAGTTTCAGAGAACTATTTTTTTTAAAGCAGTGGAATAGAAAAGAAATAATTAAAATAATAAACGACATTTTAATAATACGAAACATCTCACATACTAGTGTCACAAGTTCACAAAGGTTACAACCTAGGTGTGCGCGGCTATTGTTGAATCATGACAACTGACTACAATCACTTTGTGAGGCATAATGGAGTGAGAATTAAGAATTAAGGAAAGTTCTCACTAAAACTGCATTAGTAGAATGTGCAGCTTTTTAATTTTTTTTAATAGATACCTGAACTGTTCCCTTGTTAGGCTGGCACTTAAAAATCCTCAGAGAACTCCAGCAGAAAATCTTGGTACCTGTACACACTTATTACAAATCATCTCCATAGAGATGGAAAATCTTTTCAAACTGTTTTCTCGGAATTTTTTTTTCCTTTCAGAACTCTTTCACTTGGGCTAGATTTGAGTCTCTTTCAGTCACTGCTATGAAGTTATTCCATTCTGTCATTTATTTCTATAATTCTTTGAAAAACCATATTCAAAGGAACAATGAATGCATAATTTCAAGCTCAATTTGAGTGTTATGAATCAAAGGCCTGAACAAGTAGAAGGCAACTCCATTTAATATTTTTCTTATGCAAAAGTGTAGAGAAGATAAAAATTCTCTGAGAATTTTTATTTTTCTTCCAAATTACTTTTAATTTCCTACCATTACGTCCTCTTTCCTTTCTTCTTCGCTTTCTTTCCTATCTACGGTTTCCCTTTTTCTCTTCATCCCAAGTTCATTGTAGTGATTTTTTAAAAACATCAACTTATTTTATATGGAGAGTCTTTTGTTTACTAATTGGAAACAAGGAAGAATAGCACTGATGACTTTAATTCAAATTTTGAGTGCATCAATCCATAATAACGTGAGTTTGGGCAAATCACTACTTAGAGCCTTGTCTTTAACTGAGAAATGAGGGTATCAGAATCGATGAACTACACCAATGATCAGAGCTGAGGAAAACCAACTAGAACAAAATAAAAGTAGCATTTAAACATACTGTAGTAACACTGTAGAGTGTCACAGAAAAACGTAATGTCTAAAGAGTGGACAGAGTTAAAGACAGATGATGAACAGATAATTAGTCTGACTGTGGATTCATCAACAGCAACAACAGAAATCCCAAAGAGTATGGCTGAAAGAAAAAGGAAGTTTTTATTATATATGTAGTTAAACTGTTAATCAAGGTGGTGGACAAAGAAAAGACATTTTTTGATAGACCTAAGAGCAGACTCCTAGTCACTCTTTCTTTTTAATTTTTAAATTTTTATTTATTTATTTTAATTAATTTTTTTGGGGGGGAGAAGGTAATTAGGTTTATTCATCTATTTATTTCATGGAGGTACTGGGGCTTGAACTCAGGACCTCATGCATGCTAGGCATGCACTGTACCACTGAGCTATACCCCTCTCCCCATTCTTTCTTTCCTCACTGACACGACCTGGGTTTTATTTGGGGTGATTACATCCTTAGACAGAAAATTTCATGTTCTAACCTTCTTTGCAGCTCAGTGGTTATTTGATAGTTCTGGCCACTGAGGCAAAAGATCAGATGCATGAAAAGACTTCTGGGAATCCTGGGAATCCCTGATGCCTTGTTTTCCTGCGGCACCTGCTACCCCATCTCCCTCTCTTCCCTTTTCTCCCTCCTCATGCTGAACGGGGAGCTTGGTGGCTGCAGCTGCAGCAGACATCTTATGTTTTGCGGCAAAGTTTGAAGAAATCGCAGAAGCCCTGCCCTGTAACTACTCACCACTGTACTTTGTTACATAAGGGGAAAAAACTGGCATTTTTACTGTTTCAGTTAGTGTAACTGAATTGGTTACAGATGAAGAAAGAAAGCTTGATGAATAACAAAAATATGACTGTTTATAGAAAACCCAAGTGAATCTATAGTCCCATTTTTAGAAGCAATGGAAACATTCAGCAATATATTAATACACTATACTGAAGTCAATTGTGTATCTCTGTATACCACCGATGAACTCAGGAAATGTAATTTTTTTAAAAGATGTAATTTACAATAGCAGCACAAAATATAAGGTTTCGAGAAATAAATCTTACATAAGAAGTACAGGATATTAAATAAACAAAATTTTTAAATTATTGAAAGCAATTAAAAAGTTGCAAGTAAATGGAGAGATAAATTATGTTTATGGATGGGAAGACTCAACTTTATACAGATACTTTCCTCCCCAATTGTTCTTTTCTCCCCAAATTAATCTATAAATTAAATATGATTCCAATAAAAATTACAATGGAATTGAGTGTTTATGACATTTGTCAAGCTAATGCTGAAGTTTATGAAGAAGAGCAAAAAGCCAGGAACAGCCATAAAATTTCAAAAAATCAAGGTTAGAAGACTCAGCTTGCCACATTTCAATATTTACTATAAAGCTTCAGTAATTAAGGCAGTGTGGTGTCAGTGCAGGAAGAAGAATGTAGGTCAAGGGGAGAGACTAGAGATTCAAGAAATATACCCATGAATATGAAAACTTACGGTATATCGCAAATCACTGGAGAAAGGATGATAAATGATGCTAAGGCAACTGGTTATCAGCAAAGAAAAAAATTAGATCCCTAACTCATATCATACACAAAAATCGATTTCAGGTAAAAGAAAAGACCTAAAAGAAAACATTAAAACTAAAATGTGAGAACATCTTTATGACCAGAGGGAATGGAAAAATGACTTATGACACAAAAATTCATCTTAAAAAATAAGACTGATAAATTTGACTACCTTTAACTCAATAACCTTTCTGCATACAAAAGCACCATAAACAAATGGAAAAGGCAAAGTACAGCCGGGAAGAAGCTCATTAGGATCTGACGAGCTCCTAAGAATTAATAAGAAAGAAACGAATAGTGCAAAGGTTAAAAGGGCAAAAGCAATTCACAGAAGAGGAAACTCACATTGCTAATGACTCCAAAAAGTTGCTTTCCCTCATCGGCAATCAGAGATGACAAGGAAATGTCATCTACACTCATTGGACTGGCAGAAATGATTAAATCTGACAGTACCAAGAATGGGGTGAGGACATGGAGCGCGGGAGCCCTCACATACTCCTGGAATGAGAGTGCACGGGTAGAACCACTGTCAGAGCCGTACGGCGTGCCGAGTACAGGTGAGCATGCATTTGTGTGTGATGCAGCTGCTGCACTCCCACATGCATTCATCCAGACACATGTCACAGAGTATCCACAGCACACTGCTATGAAATAAAACATGGTAATACAGGAAGTCTCAACAATGTTTGTGAAGATTCACATCTGGGCGATGGGTACCACCACAGGCACTTGTTTTAAAGGCAGTGATGTCAACTATCACAAATTCAAACAGGTGAATCAGACCCCTTTTAGAACTCGTGGCATCACAGAGTGAGGATGCCAGGCTCGGGACCACCTGAGGAAGGTTTTGATGTCTTTCCTTATGAAATTTGCTTATTCTCCTTGACCCAAGACCTGAGCAGCCCCTGACTACGTTACTGCATCTCTGTTCTCCTCTTCTGGGCCCGGCCCCACCCTGTCACTATGTAGGCGTGATGGACAAATTGACACTGACCTCAGGACTCTGTTTTTACAAGGACACTGAGTAAAGCAGGAGCCTCTCAGTGAAAAAAAAAAAAAATCTCTGCACTTCTCTTCAAGCCAACATGGTGCATTTCACAGTTATTTTTAGTACTTCTTAATGAGGTAACATTACCACTCAGAAAACCCCAACAATTAGCACTTTACCAGAGATCACTGATGAAATACTTTGTGTCCCAACTCTATTGCTTTCCATACCCTGTGAAACTGCTAGTCCTTATTTTCACAAAGCTGTAGAAAAAAAAAGTAATTATTTCAAGAGTCTAAGCCAGCAGTAAACAGACAGATAAGTAATAGTGTAGAGTACTTTGGCAGGATTGAAACATTAACGCAGATTAAAAGCCACATCGTGCCCAAGACCCCTTCCTGGAGTAAACTTTATCACACAGGATTAGGATGCGTGCGTTACTGTGGGACACAGAGGATCCCAGGATGTTCTAAAGAGCACCAAACAATGCTGTCTATTCTATGACTCTCGCTGGTTACCAAAGGATAAAGAAAGCTAACTGTCTTGGTGCCAGCCCTGGAAAACGAGGTCACTACCAGATCCAGGAGGAAGTTCACCATAGTCTCGATTGGGTCCTTAGAAAGAATGGGAACTCCAGACAGTACAGCAATTGTTTTAGGCTGGAAATATTTTCAAAACAGCTTCTAGCGGGAGCTGGTGTCAGTTTGAGCTAACCAGCTTCAAAGCCTGTCAGATTTCCATGCGCTGGAGAAGATCTGTTCTCCCGGTCCTTTTCAAATTCTGATGTGCTTTCCTGTCATTCGCTTTGAAACATCTCTAGTTTTCCCTAATTGTTTCAGCAGTGGCTCATTGAAAGGCCTTTTAAAATGTCTTTTTATCTTCAATTTATTTATTTCCTTAAATACTTATTTCCTTGTGGGACCCCTAAAGTTTCACATGTTATAAAAGAATGACATGGTTCCATATTTTACTCTGTACGACCTTAGAGGTATTGGTCAATCAGGAGAACGTATCTTTGACAGAGCTCTTTGATTAAATTACTGTTATTCTTAACTAGGGGCTGATTTGTTTCACTATGCCTGATGGTTTCTTCTTAAATCAGCATTTATTTCATAAACCGATCCACCTTATTTTTTGTTCTTTTCAAACTGACAGTTTCAGTATCACTAGTACCTCGTACACTTAGTAAGTATGGGAAAACCTGTTAAAATTTAGTAGGAATAGCTAATCTTATAAAATCTCAGGCATTTGACTACAAAAAGAACTCCACTTTAGTTAGAATAGCTACTTCTCTGGAAAAGTAAAGTAGGTTTCAGGCACACAAAATCATGAAGAAGGTTGAGCAAAGAGTTCTTAGGTACAACACCAAAAGTATGACCTATAAAAGAAAAGAACTGGACTTCATTAAAATTAAATTAAATTAATGAATTTTGTTAATTAAATTTCAGAAAATGAAAAGATAAGCCGAAGACTCTGAGAAAATATTTTCAAATCATGTATCTGATAAAGGACTTTTACCTAGAATACATGAAGGAATCTTACACTTCAGCATGAACAGATAACCCAGTTAAAATCTATGCAAAAGATCTGAATAGACATTATTCCAAAGAAAATATACAAATGGCCCATAAGCACACGAAACGACGTTCAACATCAGTAGTCATCAAGAAAGAGCAAAAAAAAAACCCACAATGAGATACCACTTCATACTCACTGGGATGGTAATAATAATATTAACTACAACAGCAATAATAAAGATTCAAAAAGCTCCCTTTATGCAAGGGTTTTACTTACTGAGGTTCCACTTCAGGCCTGTCGTTGTAACCCGCTTGCATGGCTGTCCAACAGGAATAAGGCCACACCACTCACCTTCCAGTCCGGTGTCTACACACAATTTGTGTTTTCCCTGCAGAAGAGAAGGAATGATCATTAAGACGGGAGAAGAAAGAAAGGGACCTTAATGTGCACTGAAGACCTGGGTCCCGTGTACCAGGTACCATCCTAGGAACTTCACGCAGCTTATTATACTTAATTCTAACAACAAATTTATGTAATATGTGCTGAATAATCCTGGGAACTTTCACCTGACTTAATCCTAGCAACAATTTTACAAGATAGCTTATTGGGGCTTGTTTTTTTTTTAACCATTTTTTTAAGTAAATTTACAATGTTGTGTTAGCTTCAGGTATTCAGCCAAGTGACTCAGTTATACACACACACACACACAGATATATTTTTTTCCAGATTCTTTTCCATTATAGGTTATCACAAGATATTGAATATAGCTCCCTGTGCTATACAGTAGGTCCTTGTTTACTATTTTATATATAGAAATGTGTATCTGTTAACTTCAAACTCCTAATTTATCCTCCCTCCCACCCTCGCCACTTTACCCTTTGGTAACCATGTTTGTTTTCTATATCTGTGAGTCTGTTTCTGGTTTGTAAATAATTTTTTTTTTAAGATTCTACATATAAGTGATATCACAGGGTATTTGTCTTTGTCTGACTTATTTCACTTAGTATGATAATCTCTAGGTACATCTATGTTGCTGCAAATGGCATTATGTTATTCATTGTCATGGCTAAGTATTGTTCCGTTGTATATATATAATCATATCATATATATACCACATCTTTATCCATTCAATTGTTGATGGACATGTAGGTGGCTTCCATGTCCTGGCTGTTGTAAATAGTGCTGCTATGATACATGGGGGTGCAGGTATCTCATCAAATAAGAATTTTCGTCTTTACTGAATATATGCCCAAGAGTAGGATTTTAGGATCATGTGGTAACCCTGCTTTTAGTTTTTCAAGGAACTCCATGCTATTCTCCACAGTGACTGCACCAATTTACATTCCCACCAAGAGTGCAGGAGGGTTTCTTTTCCTTCACACCTTCTCCAGCATTTATTATTTGTACACTTACTAATGATGGCCATTCTGACTGGTGTGAGGTGATACCTCATTGTAGTTTTCATTTGTATTTCTCTAAAAATTAGTGATGTTGAACATCTTTGCATATGCCTGTTGGCCATCTGTATGTCTTCTTCAGAGGAATGTTTATTTAAGTCTTCTGTCCATTTTTTGTGTGGCTTGGTTTTTTTTTGTATTAAGTTGCAGGAGCTGTTTGTATACTTTAGAAATTAGTCCCTTGTTGGTAGCAATTGTTGCAATTATTTTCTTCCAGTCCGTAGGCTGTCTTTTTGTTTTTTAATTGTTAATTGTTACTTTTACATAACAGAAAACTGAAGTTTTGTAAGATTAAATGTGTCCAGGAGCACACAGATAACAAGGGGCAGAATCAGGATTCCTGCTTAGACCTGCCAATTCCAAAGACTAAACTGACTCCACCTGCTAAAGGTGTAGCCCTAAATGATATGGAGTTCTAGGGTCTTCATCCAACACTTGCTTGAATGTAAATACAGCATTGTTTCCTAAGTAAAATCTCTCCTTTTTATTTGAGGACAGGGCTTTAACCTTCAGCATTCAGTGTCAATCCTGCTAGTGGTTAACACATTTCCTATACCCATGGCCACTCTGGGGGATGCTCAGTGAGAGAAGTACCTCTACCATGAGACAGAGGATCTGCCCTGAGAAATGGGAATGCTTCTTCTATTCTGATATAATTTACCTTATTTTCAACTTTTCAATTTACAGGAGGGTTAACGTTAAAATCCTCAATCAAGGCCATAATGCTTGCTTTTAAATAAAATACTTGGGAACTCCTCTTCCACAAAGTAATGGTTTTCCATTCCAACCCTATTCATTATCCTTAGGGTATACAATCTTTGTAGAAAGATACCTCAAATCCTTAAGGGAAAATGTCAAGGCATGCATGCATTGAATAACAGAATAAAAAAGGTACCTTTCATAATTCAAGTAACTCTGAAGGAATAAGTGCCAAAAGATTTTCTGTAATATAGTATCTTTTTAAACTATACTTACTATATGACGTATTACCATGTCTCCTTGTACCGTTGTTTCACTTTTATTCTAACTATGCTTTTTATACTGTATGTTGTAAGTTTCTGAGAACTTATTCTACTGTATACAGGCCTCAACATATGAGTAGGCTTTGTCTTTTGTCAAAAGATTGCTTTTTTTAGGAAAACAATTCTCCAGGTTACATATGAGTCCTTGTATTTAACACAAGTTCATTCAGACACTTACTGCCTATGCAATTCATATACATATATTTCTATTTGAACATTCAATCAGAGGGCATACATTCAATTCGAAGGGCTTAAATACACACAAAAAATAAAAAATTTTTTAAAGAAAATATAAAATACATTTGAACTTGGTGTTCATCTTTGGAAGAAAAGACAGGCAATGCATCCAGGTATACACCAAGGAACAGATTAGATGCACACAGAGAAATGTGGGTGGACTGAAAACCCAGTGCATTGTAAAAGCATAATGCATAGTAGGAAACAGAATCATGGTAAATTACAGAACCCCATCTATGTCGATTAAAATAAATGTAAACACAGTAAGATACTTTCTCTAACTACAAAATTAAAAATACAAGTATTTAAAAATTACTGTATTAATTAACATCAATTTACATATTAGTTAAATTTAAACATTTATATATATATCAACAAGGATTACATATGTATAAACAAGGATTCTCGCTTGGACCAGGGGTGATAATGTGCCATGAACTGACAAGGGTAATTGACTCGACACTGAAATCTCACAAACATAAAATAACAAGGAAGTTTTTTAAGATATTAAGCAATACAAGACAGAAATTCTTAGACTCTTCTGAAGAAAAAACATATAGAGAAAATAGTCTAATAATTCTAAGCAGTAACTCAAGAAATAACGAGATACAGCCATGGAAAAAACTCAGGAGTGAAATAAAAACTAATCTTGTTCTTGAATCATTATATCTTTGGTGTTTTCTTTTAGTGTAATTTAGAGCAAAACCATATAAACCATATTATAGTTGTAGAACATTTCTATATATTTCAGTACAAAAGTAATGCTATAACTGTCAGAAGGCACAGGTAAGGAAAATGGTAGAAAAAGTGCAGTGGCCCTCATTTTCTCACTATTTTACACCAGAGGGGAGTCAGGATATAGAACCTAAATGGGCAGATTTTTTAAAAGGGGGGACTGTAAACCCTGCTGGGCTCAGTGAGTCACTGGTGACGTGGGCGACATGCCTGAGGAGCAGCCATGGGACTGAGGAGTGAGATGTGCAGTCGGTCTGATCTTCATGCAGCCAATTACCCATTCGTGAACCCCTAAGCTAACGTCGGAGACGAGTTACACAACTGTACACAGCAAACTGTCATCAGCGCGCGGAAGGCAATGCACCGGGAAGCAGCAAAGACGACAGATCAGAGGCCTGACCAGGTGTGGGGAGTGGAGGGCGGCGTGTAGGCCAGGGGCTCCCTGAGGAACGATGCCTGTGCGGGAACCGAAGGACGGACAGAAGCCAACTCTGCCCCGGGAGGGGAACCAATTTTTAGGGCAGTGGAGCTATTCTGTACGACCTGTAACGGTGAATACGTCGCACTGTGCATTTCTCAAAACACATCGTATGTATAACACAGGGAATGAACCCTAATGCAAATTATGTAATTTCCTTAATAACACATCCATTTTTTTGTTTACTCTTTGTAACAAATGTACTGCACTAACGCAAGATAATGGGGGAAACTGCGAACAGGAGAGGAGGTACATGGGAACTCTCTATCTAATCTGCTCGATTTTCTGTAAATGTAAAACTACTCTAAAAATAAAGGGCATTAATTTTTTTTTCAAGTCTCTCAATGACTTTCAGTTTCTGATCCCCTAACAAACAGCTATATGCTGGTGGGTTTGAAACCCATGCCAGCTAGATGAGAGTTCCCACATACGGCCGCTTCTCAGCAGCCTTTTACAACTTTGTTCTGCTTTTCTTCTCCCTTTAAAAAAAAAGGGGGGGTTTGTTTGTTTAAGCCGGGAGTCACCTTTATTTCTTTGTATAACTTTTCCCTAAGTTGATTTACACTAAATAGCTCGCCACATGAATTCTGGGTTTTGTTTTTCCCTACTAGTCTCCTTTACAGAAATCATTGTCTCTGAAGATATAGATGCTAAATACGAATTATGGTCCACAGATGCCTAACATAATACACTTTAACGAATTTGGCAGCAGTAACAAAGCCTCCTTTATAATCAAAGGAGTTACTGAGAGAGAGAGAGTATTGTAGAAATTTTGATCTCAGTAGAATTCCTTTGGCTTCAGCAGCGAAGGAACAGGAAGCAATGGTGACTTCTCATGTTGGCAGATTCCAGCTGGAGAGGGCTATACTCCAGGGTTCCCCATCAGAAGGCACGTGTATCAGAGGGGTTACAGGCAACCTGTAGCCTCCGAGGCACTGGGTGGCTGAGGACACAGGACAGAGAAGGACAGAGACACACACCTGGCCCTGATGGCTCTACCTCTGTCCTGATAATGGTGTCTCCAACAAGGAGACCTGCTGTTAGAGACAGACTTCTTTGTTCCTGATCAAAGAGACTCGTGTCCTTGGGCTGTCTTATTTTCAGTGTGTTACAGCTAATTCCTGTCGTTCAGCTGAAGACTTTCCTCCCTCTGTCTGTGGCCTGCTTCACGGTCTGGCAGTGGTCAGCGGAACAAGTGACCGTGTTTGGAGCTCTGGCTCACTCCAACAAAGGATGGTAAAGGAAATGAGGAGTGATTTCTCCACTCATGAATATTAACTTCCTGAGGAGATTCTTCAGCTTGGATCATAATGCAAAGGAAACAGCTCGTATACCTGTTAAGTTTTATTATCCCAGGGAGAGGGTAAATGTTACAAAATCCACTGATTTAAATGACACAACGGTAAGCTTTCTTTTCTAGCCTTGCTGTATATTCACTGCCTTCCTCATTATTTTAAGACTCAACAGACCCTGAAATTTTCAGTCTGGGAGTAAGTAAGTTTGTGGACCTAAGAAGTCACAGACAGGTAGGTCTTAGCCTACAATCAATGAACAGTTCTTTCTCTTGTTTCAAAAGGCGTTTAGCCACGTGTGAGTGGTCTTTGTGTGGATAAATAGGCAAATTTAGCTTTGTATGGTTAACAGAGAGCAGTATTATGCTTTTCTCCTATATCCTCAAGTCCACGTGACACCGTTACAATGGACACCAAAAGGCATTTTTGTCCATTTCTCAGATTTCTCAGCTCATAATATACGCCAGCCTATATGGGATTTGACGCAGGCAGGTGTGCAGCTGACATTAAAGAACTTCCCTAAAGACCGATGCCATTCATGGCGACTAGAGGCATGTGCCCTAATCACTGACTTCCATCTGCTCTCATGAATCACTGCATGGCTTCCTGTTCTGTCCTGTGTTCTGAGCCAAGATAACTCTTTGAAGTCAAAGGTATTTCTACATGGTAAAGACAGAACAAAAATCAATCACAGACAGTTTGGTTCTCCAACCATGGTAATTTTTTTTTTAACATATTAACAACCTCAGTAAGGGATGGAATTGCAATTCAGTGAAAGGAAACAAAGACATTGCCTGGCTCCTATGCTGGAAGTCACACTTACAAGCACATAAATGACAAACAGCATGACAGTCACCGTCCCTAGGCTGCAATGCCAAACTAGACCAAAATATACACAAGAAGATACCTAACGGCAGGGTAAGAAATCACTGTCCCTTTGTATTTTACCTCCTTTTTGCAAATGGACATGACTGAGAGAAAAGACAAAGCTCACTGCAGATTTTGCTTGTGTACAAAGACCAAACATTGAGCCATCTGAATCCTGTTTACATCTTTAAATCCTTAAATCCAATAACTGTGCCAAGTTTTATTCAAAGATTTCTTAATGTGGGTCTCACAAAATACACAGCAGTTTAACAAGATCATTCACAAAGCCAATGAACATAGGAAGAACACAAAAGGACTTCCTACTTAGTGCAAAAGACTCGAGGAGCAGGTGCCAATGCTAGTTTATAAAGTAAATAACCAGTCATCAAATTGCTGCTAAAGCTGAACTTCCACCCGTGGCTAATTGTAGCTAAACTCTCTGCACAAGGTTAGACCCGGTATGAATGAACATTGCTGTACACTGATTAAACACAAGGCTAACCTCTGCTAACCCATCTTTTGTTAGTTTGTCCAGGTACTTAAAAAAATTTATCAGTTAACACTACAGGAATTTAAGTTGCCTGCAGGAAAGAGTAGTGAAAGTCAACAGAAGGATCTACACTACATTTACCAGGAGACGAGGCTCACCTCCCACACAGACAGACTATAGTGCTGGTACATTGTCATACTGTGACTGCTCACATGACCAGAAGTAGTCACAAGAGAAATGGTCTTCCCAGTGAACTTGTCGTTGTAAAATGTCAGAGCTAGAGGACTTGTATATTTACTTTTGTTTGGCTATATAAATGTAGAATTCAAAACACAAGTGCACTGGTTTAACAGATATTTATTTATCATTGATTGATTGACTGTGTTTTCTTTTGAAAATGCATTAATACAGTATCTATATAGCTTTTAGAGTTTCAAATCGTGTCATAACCACATTTTTCCAAAGTGCATTCCACAGACCGCTACTCGCCGGGTCAGGGAAGATTAGAACAAATGCTCCTTGGAGCCTTCTCTTGTAAATCACAACTCACACCAGCAGGCTAAGTGTTCTAGGTATGCTTGTGGCAAAAACCCTATTTCCCTGAGCGAGTGCTTCCTAAACTTACTTGGCTACAGCTCCTCTACCAGACCCTTAAATAACACCTCACAGTTACCCATGGGATTTACATTTCATGAAATCTACCTAAGAACACACTGATTTGGGACGATTTTGCACGTAGCACCTACAACTAGGAATTTGGTGTAATACTTCCACAGCAGGAACATTTTTCAATGTTACATTGTGAAATTAATAACCTCCATCTGATTTTTGTTTTTGAAAATACTCAGTAGTAAATTGAGGCTGAAATCACGCATCTTTTGACAAGAGAGGTAGGCTTACTCTCCTAGCAAGAGGTTAATAACAATACTGGATGCATGTTTAAACAAAACCAAACCTTGTGAACACTCGTTAAGCCAGTTTACTTAAAAGTCAAAAATATTTATGAACCCCCCCATAAATATTATGAAATATTTATGAAATATTTATGAAACCCCCCTATGCTGTTAGCGACAGTAAAATACTATGATAGGCGAATCTCCTCATTAACCCCCAACACTAGACTATTTCAAAATAAAGCTGATGAAACTGATGTTTGTCCTTTCTTTCCAAGCACCACAGTATTGATGCTTTTTTCCCCCCAATGTATCCTACCCTATCTTTATGCTGCCCTTTTATTGCAGTCAGAGAAAATAACCTGGTGATGCTTTCACACTAAATTGTCAGAAACCTACTGTTTGCCCCTCCAAAAGATACGGACATTTTAACTGATGACTTCTGAAGACAATACTTGTCCCAGAAGCAAGCAGTGGAAACAGGACAGGTTATACTGAAAGATATGTTCTGAATCCAGAGTGATTGCAGAGTGCTCCAACTACTTCAGACAAATGCTACTCTACTTAATGTGTGGCGTATCAGGACGCCCACGTTCCCCCTATAGTCTTTCTTAGGCTATTTCTCCATCCTTGGCTGAGAGACGCTTCGAAGCAAAGGTCAAACGCTACCTTTTAATGAACCCTCCCTCTGTATTCCAGTTAACATAGATCATACTTATTTCTAACGGCTGCAATCTTGAATTACTTATACCACAAAATAGAGCATCTTGTTACTGTGTTGCATCTCTCAAATGGGTTCATATTATATCTTTTAAAAGGATAACATTTCTTTTAAGGCAAAAACCCCTGCCTTTTGTTTCTGTTGCATTTTTAGCCCAGGGGAAGGGACATATTAAGTGTCTAATAAGTATCTGACTAATGGTTTAGAGTAAACGGAAAAAGTGTTGATAAAAGGGGGTCAATATGCTTAGAAAAATCTCTATCAAAATTAGAGTAGATGAGGGAGGGTCCAGTTGAACTGAAAGGTCTCAATGCAGACACCTTGATAGAATTTCCTGTATAGATAACGCCTACTTCATTGGACACCGGGACAAACCACACACAACCAATAATTATGAATACCCCACCAAACAGTAGTCAAAACACACTTCACCGTGTGTACAGAGTATACATTTCATGTTTGTATGTAAAATGGGCATAACAGTACTAACTTCTTGGGTTATTTTGAGGACTAATGAGATCACATGTGTAAGATGCAAAGAACAGGGCTTCAAACATTCCTATTACAAACACTGTTTCACTTACCCCTCTTCTCCATCTGGCAAGTCCTCCAAGTTTCATTTGAACACAAGTTTTCTTTCCACTTTTCTCTGTTGTTTATCTTATAAAAACCTAGTCACTTTGTCTCAGTAATTTTTAAAGGAAAAAAAGTAACTATGCTTCACAAGATCGATATAAAATATTAGCAAGAGGGGAGAAAGACAAAAATGTTTTATGTGAACATTTTTCTGTTTAACCTTCATAAGATGAGGTATCTTAAAGAGAAGAATCCTATCTGCATTTGCTATTAAGAAGCTCTAGTTTTCAGTAAACTATTATAAACAATGAGTTCCTATACTCTGAAAGAGTCTACACACCTCCCCAACTTTGTTCAATTTTAGAAAAGTTCTCAGAACTCTTTCTGAGGGCTCACATATGGTCATCACATCCAAAATGTAGTTCTTCAAGTTAACTTTTGGAATTCTTAATTTGAACTCAGCCAAGTACAAAGGTAACACAAGCTTCTCTTTCTTTAATACAAGCAAATAGTTTAAATAAAATTCAACTCAGACTCTAAGTCCACTGAACTTGTTTCTCAGACTTTCTCATAATGGGGAGAGCTTTGATGGGAGTGCCAACGCTGTAACATGTATTTCAACTGCCCCCCTTGCCTCCTCAGCTACGCCTTCTAGATTAGAGTTGAATGCAACAGAAAACCAGCTTCCCACGGCGACTCCAACCACAGACATCCTCCTCCACCTGACCCCTCCCTTTTGTCAGATTTATCAAGCCCCCATACCCTTCTCTTTTCTGCTCTCCCAGAAGCTGCACGTCATTAAGACTGGCAGGGGAGTGGAGGCTGGGGGCCAGGTGGTCTGACAGGGGAGGGAAGTACTGGATCAGCCTATTCATTATCCTATCAAACGCCTCAGGAAGTGAGATGCAGTCTGGCGGAGGCTGAGCACGGTTAACTGAGCCGGGTGTCTCATTCTGGTGTTTTCGTTCGGTTTTGCTTTCCACTCATGTTCACAATGCTCATGGGATATTGTTAGTTCTCCTGAAGAAGGTGGAAAGAAAGGGACGGCTTTGCATTAATTTATTTCAAACCTCAGCATGACTATCAAACTTCCTGTATTGGAGGAAATAATGAGAAAGTTCCAGGGAAAGAAAAAGAGAGATGTAAATACGGCAGCAACTTTTGAATATCTGCTGTGACTTCATCTTCTTTTGGACACCATGATTCTCCTAACAACCTGGAGTGGTAGGACGACGCTAAGATAGAGACTGTAGACTCAGAACAAACAGTCAGTAACTTGCTCAAGGTCACTCAACTAGTAATTAGTAGATGTGGGATCTAAACCCGAGTAGGCTGTGATTTTTAAAGCTCTTTAAAAAAAAAAAAAAACTGTATCATCATGGTTTTCTAGGCTTCTCACTTAAAAAGCCAGTTAGACCATTTCATTCCTTTGCTCTTCTTCCCATTCTACTTTTTGTTCCCTATAGTCAATCATCAAGCTTTTACATGATCTTATCCAAAGTTGGCCCTAAAATAATAAATACTTGTACAGTAAATAATTTAATAACTAAATAACTACCTTCCTTGACTTCATCCACCTCTGTTCAACATTTCCCATCTATTTACATATCCCCATTCATTTAGTTTGCCCTCTGCTAGAGACAGTATGAGGAGGATGCTGATAAGGATGTGTGGGGACACTCATTCATGTTTTTTTTCCTATTGAAGTGTAGCTGATTTACAATGCTTTTTTAGTTACTGGCGTACAGCATAATGATTCAGTTATATATATTCTTTTTCATATTTTTTATTATAGGTTATTATAAGATATTGAACATTGTTCCCTGTGCTATACAGTAGGACCTTGTTTATCTATTTTATATATAGCAGTTTGTATCTGCTAATCCCAAACTCCGAATTTACCCCTCCCCCACTCTTCCCCCCTTTGGTCACCATAAATTTGTTTTCTATGTCTGTAAGTCTGCTTCTGTTTTGTAAATAAGTTCATCTGTATCATTTTTTTAGATTCCACATATAAGTGTTATCATATGACATTTGTCATTCTCTGTCTGACTTACTTCACTTAGTATGATAATCTCTAGGTCCATCCAAGTTTTCAAAACACACATATTGGGTCTCCCAGAAGTTCACAAAGAATGGTTAAAGCAAAATCAACGACTGGGCTAAGGCTAGGAAAATTAATGTACAAAAGTGTTCTTTTTTTGTTTGTTTGTTTGTTTTTTTAAGATCTGACTATTTTTCAGTCAGGAACAGATAGCACAATTTTGCTTTCCCCACCCCACCCAGATCCTATACAATTATAAATTACAAGCAGTAATTAAGTCAGATGGTACAAGTTCCAAGACTCAGTTCATGCATCATCACCTCTTGGATGGAAGCCCTTCTTCTCCAAAGCCTCACATGAACCCCAGCCTGGGTTACCTGCACACCCTCTAGGCTCCATAGAGCACCGTTTAAAGTCTAACCCCCTTACTGGAAGATAGATACCTCAAGGAGAGAAGCCCTATCTCATTAGTTTTTACATCTTTAAAGCACTGTACAATCTTGAACACATAGTAGGAATACAATGAATATTTACCAATAGGGGGCATTATGCTTAGCTGTTTTCATATAACTCTCTCAACCTCCAACTCCCATGCCAGCCACCACCTTACTAACCTATTACATTAAAACTCCTAGAAAGGGTTGTCTAAATTCACTGTTTCCAGTTCCTCTCCTCCAGGTCTTACACTCATGTTCATTCCAAGTTAGTCTTGCCCCCAACTCTTTTCCAAAGGGGCTTTCGTCAAGATAACCAACAACCTCCAAATTGCTAAAGCCAACGGTCAGTTATCGGTCCTCATCGACTTGACCTACCAGTAGAATTCGCAATGGGTTACCACTCACTGTTCCTTGATACACTATCTCCACTTTGCTTCTAGAATACCACCATCTCTTGGTTTTCTTTTTCACCCACAATTTCTTTTGCTGTTTTCTCCTTTTCTCTCCAAATCCTCAAGTTGGACCGCTTCAGGGCTCAGTCTCTTAGTCTCAGCTAGACTTACCTATCTAACCTATCTTCATTTATGTCCTTTGTGAGCTGAGTCATTTGGATGTTGGCAAATCCCAAATTCATGTCTCTAGCCTAGACTTCTCTCTCTGACTCTGCTCCTGAACATAAAACTGCCTGTTGGACACATCCTGACGTTTTACCTCAAACCCACCCCAGTACGGTGCTTTTGATCTGAGTGGGTATCTACTCTATCCTTCCAATTGCTCAGGTGAAAAGTTTCTCTTCTTTTTTCATGTCCATAAGGAAACCCTATTTACTCTACATTCTAAATATATCCAGATTCCTGTCACTTTTCATAGTTTCTTTCAATACAGCCCTCTCCAAGCCACCATGAGAAGATTTCCTTTTGTCCCACCAGAGTCAACTCAACTGCCAAAGTGATCCCTTTAAAAAATAAGGCAGACTCACCTACCTCCACACTGACCCCACTTCTCAAGAGAAGTACTCCTAGCTTTCTGAAAATTCTCCAATTCCTCCTTCTCGCCCCTGGGGAGTCTGGCTTGACTTCAGATCCTGTCCACGGAGTGAGTCTGAGAGAAATGCTGTCATTATTAATAAATCCTTGTTTTGAGCTAGCCTGAGGGGTCTGTTCTATGCACAGTGCTGGGGTTACATGCACAGGTGCTGGACAAAGACTTCATGGACTTGAACCCCTTTTCACCGTATTAGTGTTTCATTTTCCTCATCTATTAACCCAGAATAAAAAGACTGTTTTGAGAATTAAGTGACTTGACATATGATGTACTTAGAATAGTGCCTGCCGCAGAGTAAATGCTCCATAAGCATTTGCTATTATTTTCATCATACAAAAGCACTAAAATGGGCAACAAAACAAGGCATTACTTTTAATTTTAGACAGTCAATTTACCTGCCTCTCACTTTTCACGTCAAGAATGTTAGGATAATTTTGTCTTCTGAAAGCAATCTGAAAAGTACCCCATAATAGACTGCATATTATATATTGGCAAAATGTGGAAATAAATATACCTTTCCACTTATACAGATCACAGTCTTAATTGTCACAGTAGTCTTATTCTGGTACCTCTTACATATGAAGTAAGATTCTTTCACATCAGAAAGGCAAAAGTACCGATTTTCAGAAGCGGATCATTTTCAACGTCTTGAGGTGAAATTATGCCAAGATTTCTGAGAGAAACATCACACCTTAACAGCTTAGCTTTATGGTTCTGTGCTGTAAAGGAGATTAGCATCACGATGGCACAATGAAGCAACCAGGTGTGATGCACTGGGTTTGAAGTCACAACCAACATCACAGCAGTCTTCATGTTCGTCACAAGTCAAGTGTGTTGGAGGATGATCACGGTCAAAATTATCTCACAACTGAACTACTAATCCTTTACTCTCTCCTCTTCCTACAAGTGTGTGTGTTCATGTACGTCTCAGTCTTTTGTCATATTTCTCTGTGGTGGTAAGTCTCCAAGATGGCACCCGATGAACCTTGCTTCCTGGTATTTATCCCCTGGCCTAGTGACCCCCCACACAAAATAGGGCTAACCTGTGTGTACCAATAGGCCCATGTGGAGAGGAACGGAGCTGCTCCCTGGCTCCCCTCCACCCCCACCACCAGCAGCACTGACCTGCCAGCGATGCCAGTGAACTACCCGGGAATCATATGACTGACGCTCGAACAACTGAACTTCATGAGACTCATCCCTCCCACACACACAAAAAAAGCTTGAAACATCCAAAAAAAAGACCAAATTCCACATCTGCAGAAAAATTCTGAGACATAATAAATGTTTATTTTTGTTTTATGCCATCTAAGTTTTGTGGTGGCTTGTTACACAGCCATAGGTTCCGACACTTTTGATCTCTTTCCAGACGCCCTTGTCTGCTTGCTGTAGACGCCCCTACTTTTCCCCTCATTTCCTATGTGCTTTCTGCTTCTTTAAGTGTCCCTAAAACAGAGCAACAGGTGTATATGTGTGTATACATATATGTGCATATATGTATATATTTACTTTGTTCAAAGGAATATGTGGATCCCTTTTAAAAGGTGAAATTATGAAAAGTTTTATTTTCCTTTGTTTCCATAGGAAAACAACCAGCTTCTGTCTGACCTCTTCCCTGGGTTATCTGGACTGGTTCTCCGCTCATCCTTACTCTTTCCTGAACTACCAACATGGGAACGGTAGGGATGAAGTGAGTGGGAAAAGAGTTCCGGAAGCTCCTTCCATCACTAAATTGCAACTTCGTGAAATTAAGACAGATAACACAATCATGAAAACAGAACATTTTATGCTTAACAATATGATACATATCTTAATTCACTATACTCTATGTGATTATTAAAAAAGACTACATTAAAGCAAGAATGAGCCATATTTCAAAATGAATTTGGCATGGGGGGCGGGTAGGCATTAAAAATAAGCATTAACAATCCCACTTCTTATCCAGAAGTCATTTACTTAATTTCATGTAAATAAATGACAAAATGTGACCACACAGTTATTTTTAAATTTGGTTTGGATGAAGTTTCCAAAATTGGAACCTTTGCTCCCAGACGTACTTCAGGAACAACATGCAAGAGGCTGCTTCCTACGTTCTCCCCCCTGTGTTTTCTCCTCTTCTAATTTGTTTATACAATACAAATTTTGTTTTAGTTCTGCTGCTACCAGTTTATGGTATCCCAGCATCTCCACAACGTTGGAAAAGAACAGGTCCCCACAACACAGCAGAATTACCAATGTATTTATGGTCCTATTATTTGACAGGGAAGGTCAGAGCTTCTCAGAGTTTATTCATAACCTGCACCAGCTTTCAATTCTTTGAAAATTGCTCCTTGATACCTGGCTTCCCTGAAATCACAGAGACTGGCAGCCACTCTCTTAAAGCATAAATCAGATTCTAAATAACTGATAGCACTTTTTTCCTCTAGATCTGGACAAGGAAAGCACTGTATTTTTATTGTTGAAAGCAAGCACTTAGGAAAAAAAAGTGCACCGAGGATGTTTTTAGGGTTTAATTTCTGAAATCATCTGTAAGAAAACAGTCTTTGAGATTAAAAAAAATAAAGGCCCTGTTCTTGAATGTTCTTGAATGACACTGTCGTTTTTATATCTTCTCCTCTTTCATTCTCCAAATCCAAAGTCAATACTATCATGAACTTACTGTTTATCAGGATTAATCCTGTCATGACCTTGCTGTTCTTTACTTAAAATGTGCAAAATGTGGGATTTTGGTGTGCCCTAATACAAGCCAATGACACGATGGCAAGTGAAATCAATAGATATATGTAAAAGCAACCAGCCTTTAGAAGAAACAAGGATGATTAAAGAGAGACACGTGATTTTTTTTAAAAAGGCAGAACAAAATATTTTGAATTTTTTCCTATAAGATGTCAGTAATTCTTTGTTGCAGGGTACATTAGGAAGTAAATCGAGGGAAGACTTTATTCTAATAATTCGTAACATTATTATGTTAAGTATTGGACACTTAACATCACAGTCACAGTAGTTGTCCATTTCTTCTGAGATACACTGACGTACTTGGTGAAGGGTCCAAAAAACCACACCAGGTGAAAAACAGCTGAAAAGCAGGCATGGTTTTCAGTTGAAGAGCCATCTCTTTCTACTGATCTATGGAACTGATTAAATGTTGCTTTTCTATTTAGTTGTTTATCTCAGTTAAAATTAATATGATCTTATTAAGGGCCATTCAGATGACTATAAGAGAAGACTGGCCCCGAACCTCAGTCGCTGTATTTTAGCTTGTTAAAACGTCGTGTTGGCAACAGTGGTGCTGAGTCAGCAGCACGGCGGTGAGAACAAGCACCGACTCTGAGGGTCTGACTCCCTGGGACCCAGTGCTGATCTGCCACTTACTGGCCAGGTGACTTTGGACAGTTCTATTAACTTATGCCTCAAAACTCATCTGCAAAACTGAGCTGATGATATGATCTACCATCACAGAGTTGTTGCCAAGGTTAAATTAAGTAGGACACATTGAGTGCTTAGAACAGTGCCTGGCACACAGTTGTTAATAAGTCTTAGCTATTCCATTCTCATTTTGTTACAGCAAATAACAAAACGACCGAGATAGGTAGAATGTGTGAATGATGTGCCTGTGTGAGGAAAGGGTCCTGCTGTCCATCTTTAATTATTCTCTAATGTCATTGGATAAGCTGACGGAGAAAACAAGAGGCAGACAGCAAGTGACAACCTGCACATGGTGCTTTACTAGGAAACACATTCATCACATTAACGTCACTACTGTCTGCTTTACGCCTATTCAACACAACCTCAGTCCTCACGCTCAGGCCAGTCTACACAGCAGTGTTAGGTCACTCTCCCAATATCTCAAGGCTGCTGCGAAAACACAGACCAAGTAAGTGGGTAGAGAGCCTACCGCATGAAAGAAAAACCAACACAACCAAATCATTATTTGTCTTAAAAAATGCTATAATTTTACTGCTTTATTTTACATCCTCGTACATCAACCCCACAATTTACCGTGCTGCTCTATTTGGACAGATTATTCTAACAGCAGTCAAAATCTGAATCCTTACCTCCTGACTCTAAGTTGAACACCATGGTTATATAAGAAGTTACTGGGAACCTGTCCTTTTGTGGAAATTTTAATTCTCAATGAATTTTTATATAATATACGTAAGTAGCACTTCTTAAATCTGCTACTTCTTAGATAGCAATGAATAAATAATGTTCTAAAGTTTCCCACCCTTTCTCTCCTTACCCAAATGATGCTTGAATAGAATACATTTTTAAGAATCAGAATAATTCTGTTTGTGAGAAGTCAGCAGGGTGTGGCAAGGAAGAGCACAGGGTACAGAGAGAGCACAGAATTAAGGTAAATACAATGCTTATGACCTCAAAGAAATCTCTTTCTCCAGGCCCCCTTGACAGTCTCCCCACCTGCCCTTTGCGACTGAATGTGTTAACACAAGTGCAACATGCCTGACATATTCTTCTGGTTTTTCTCACTGAAGGGGAAACTTTTAGATGAGCCCGATTTTAAAATAAGAAGAGACGTAAAAGCTAACAGCGTGACAAAGTTAGTGGGGATGGGTGGAAAACGGAAAGAATCGGGGCAGAAGAGAACGTAATCAAATTCCATACGTCGGCCAGCTCTCAGTTCTAAGCGGTACTGGGAGGAGCTGCTGAATTTGAGACGTGTCAAGACAGCCCATTTCAGAGCATGAGGCTAGGTTACAACAAGTCTTCTAAGCACTTAAAACTCAAATGAATATGGAGTGGACAATGAGACTTTTTTCCTCCAAAATGTAAGCCTGATGAAGAATGCCTGAAAGTACCACCAGTTACTTCCACGAGTGCTCAGCACTGCAACATTAAGGAGCTTTTTTTTCCCCCTGTACTTAAACTTTTTCTCTGTTTCAGCTCCTTAAGGTTGCTTAACATCCACTGTTGGAAAAATATCACCTCGGTAAACCTAACTTGCTAAGGGAATATACCTTCTTCCTAAATAATAAAAACCAACAATGAATATATTTGAAGTTCTCAAACCATAGGTTGTGTTAATGACTGAATGCCCTAACGAGAGTTTTAGTATTACTTACAACAACCAAAAGGATTAGCTCTACTTGAAATGCATGTATATGTGATGATGAGTTGGTTATGGTTTATAAAAAGATAGGTGACAGATTTGCATACAACTGTATTTAACAGAAATAACTCTTATTTAATAAAAATAATTAGCCTTGTAGAAAATCACAGTCTAGAAGGAAACTAGAATTAACGACTTTTGTGAGCCTCATGAAAGATAAAAAGTACATCAGTCTTATGGTTTGATTCATTTTTTTTTTCTGTTGTTCGCAAGTGCAGACATTGCCAAAGACAAACTTCTGACATCACAAATCGGATGAGAACTGTATACAAGTATGCTGCTTCTATTCTAAAAAGCATTCAATAATTAAGGTTTTGCTTTCAAAGATAGTAATCTTGAAGTAAAAATTGCTGCCATGTTAAAACAGCCTCACCTTTGAATGCCCATGGGCATCTTCTTCTCCAGGATGATGGTCCTGGAACTGTATCATTCAACACTTGATAACTGCATCCCATGAACGTGTTACAGATTTACATCAAAACTATCTATTTTCACATTCAATTTAAACATGAGAGTCACCTTGAGTTATTTTTTTAGAATCTAAATGTGAAATGGAGAAGTATTATCATTTATAAGGTGAATAGTAAATGTTCTATGAAATATATCCCAAGTCCTTGAAACAAGTTAGAACTGCACATTTCCTTCAGTAACCACAACTCTACAAGGATTCAATATGTGGGCTAAGAAAAAAAAAATACCATCAAAATTACACATGTAGGAAAAATTATGATACTATTTGAATTACCTTCAATACCAAGTTCTTAAATAAAAATTTTCTCAGTAACTTTAAACAACAAAGCCCTAAGTTTTAAAACATAAATTCAACAAAAAAGAAAATAAAATCTTCAAGGAACAACAAAAACAATTAAGAATATTAATGATTAACAAAATCTCATGTTTATTCCAGATTCATATATCCAACTACCTACTCAAGATTCTACCTGAAGTTTCAATGAGCATCTTTAACTTAACACAACCAAATCCAAACTCATATTCCTACCTCCAGTCCACCCTGTTCCTCTCCCAATTTTCAGGGCATCAGTAAATGGTACTACCATCCACCAAGCCAAAAACTAAACTGATTATCCTATTCCATAAAGGGCAGCATGAACAAAGCTAACAGACAGATGATGTAATGGGGAAAATATTCTGTAATGTTCAAAACTGACAGGGGATTCATCTTTAAAATATATAAGGAACACCTGCAAATCAGCAATAAAATGTTGACAGCATCCCTATCAGAAAAATGAGTAAAGACAAACAAGTACAGGAAGAGATGCTCAGACTTATAAGTAATCACAGAGACACCAATGAACACAATGAGGCAACACTTGATTCCTGCATATTTTATATCCAGAAATTTGAATAATGCTCACACAAGTTTCTGAGGATATGGGGATGATTTTTAAAACACACACACACACAAACTTCCTTACACACTGCTGGCTTGGTAAAACCATTCTTAGAGAGCAATCTGGCACTAGATAAATAAAGTAAATGATATCCCTTGATCTGGCACTTCATTTTCTAGCTATATATGTCAAAGAAAAGCTCACCCAGGTCCACAGGGCACATATGTGAGGTTGTGCACTGCAAAATTCTTTGTGTTGGTGAAGCTGGGTGAGTTTGGGGGGATGCAGGGTTTGGAAGTAGATCGGTGCCCAGCACTCAGAAGGCAGATGGCCAAATATACTAGATGTACAACACTTAGTGCTTCGAAAAAGTTAAAAGGAAAAGAATCGATACATACACAGCAACACAGATCTCCAAAATACAACTCTGAGTAAAAAGGGTAATCAGAAAAGACGGAGGAAGCTTACAAGGACATTGCTAAACAAAACCAGCCACTCTAAAAAGACTGCATACTGTATGATTCTTAATTGTATGACATTCAGAAAACAGGAAAACTATAGAGAGAAGAAAAATATGAGTGGTTCCCAGGGGTACAGGCGAAGGTGGGGAGTGATGAACTGGTGAAGCTCAGGGGATTGTTACGGTGGTGAAACTCTACTGCCTACCTGATACTGTAATGGTGGATGCATGACAGTATGGGTTTGTCAAAACCTATAGAACTTTACACAAACTATAACATAAAGAATGGACTCTTATCAAATCAAATTTAAAAAATCATTTAGGAGGATCAGGGGATTCTGAGGCAAAATGCAGACTGTGACAAGAAAAACTACTACAAATATATGGAACAATCTCAATAGAGGAGTAGGGAAAGGGTGCTGACCTAGGTACTCTGGAAATGAAGAGAGTCCGTGAAGCTAAAGGCAAGGGAACTGCATAAAAGTGCTGTCCCCTAGATGATCAAGTTGTCTCCTCCAGGGGTACAAGTTAATGGCTCTAACACTGTTACACATGTACGCTGACATTAAACAATTAAGCAAATGGATGGTGGGACCCAGGGTTGTCACTGTTGAAGGGAGAGGTTACAAGCAAGCAAGAGAAATAGGCTAGAATGATCCACGCGATAACAGATTACAGCTGGGAATGTCAGTAAGCACTCATGTTTAACTTACTACAGATGCAGATGGCTGTATGTATAAATATGAGCATATACACTGGTTATTGTACACATCTACCTTGCTTTGCTGAAAGCACCTAAAAATGACACCCCAGTAAAAATAAGTATACCTAGCATCCAGATTTTGGTTTCTAATACCATTCTGATAATGAATGAATGAAACAGAATTCTATAGAGGAATAGCTGATTTCAAGACTAGGACAGAAATTTACAAGATGAGTCTGGAACATCTTGTATTAGAAAGAAAGGAAGCATGTGTGTACAGATGTGTGTGTGTCTGTGGACACGTGCACACAGGCACACACACAATGGGGCTCTGTCAAAAGGGCACAGGAATCAAGTGAAAGAGCTCCCAAGGTTCAAAAACAAAACTATATGAACAGTCAAAAAAAGGAGGATTAGAATACAAATCAAAGTATAAAATGAATACTCATAAGCCAAATCTGATAAAATAAGTCACTGAACAAATTTCAAATGGGGAAAAGGGAGAGAAATCTTTCACATAGAAGAACTCTAAATAAATTGTGTACCTACTCCACCTGAACGGAGGGGCAGGATAACTCCCCACTCCTGCACACTGTGACTTCCTTCAGAGTACCAAAGGGAGGGGGGTATAGATTAAATTCATGGTGTAAGAAACAGACACACACTATCCTAGCCAGGTGATCAAGGTTAACGAAAAACAGTCATAAATCATGTTGATAGTATGCACCTTTGATGGAATGTGGTAAAAATGGCACTTTAATTCTGTGATCTTCCTTTCTAAAACACATAACCCGGTTTATTCATGAGAAAAATTTCAAATTCCACTTGAGGGCCATGCTGCAACATGTCTGACTAAGATTCCTCAAAACTGTCAAGGTCAACAAAAACAAGGAAAGTCAGAGAAAATGTCACAGCTAGGGAAGGCATGAGGAGATACAACATCTAAATGTAACATGAGATCCTAGAATAGAAGAAGTTTATTAGGTTAAAAAATAGTGACATAAGAATAAAGACTTTAGTTAACAATAATAAATCAATTATTGGCTCATTAATTGCAACAAATGTACATTATTAATAGGTTAGTAATAGGGGGAACTATGTGCATTGGACAGGGGGCATATATAGGGATTTCTGTACTATCTATTCAATCTAATCTGTAAATCTTTAACTGTTCTAAAATAAAAGCATATTAAAAAAATAAGTTACACAAAAAGGTAATGAGGAAAAGGTAAAAACAATCACTTATGCAAAGCATAAGTGCATGCATACACCCCCTCAAAGTAATGAAGAAAAACAGAAAAGCATATGCAATTTATATATTAATACATAAAGTCTCTAATATAGAAAACAAAAGCCAATGACTTTATAGAAAAGATGGGCAAATCAGAGGAAAAAGACTGTGAAGAGCTTTTAAGGACATAAAAAAATACGCTCAAGTTCATTCATAATCAGAGAAATGCAAATTAAAACTACTCTGGCACATTATTTCTCACCTATTGGGTCTTTAAGGCTGCGGGAAAACAGGCACTCTTATCATTGCTCTGTGCACTCTCACTGGGGAGCATTTAGAAGAAACTTTGACCCAGTAATCATGTTTCTAAGGATCTATCCAAAAGATACACTGGCGACATAAAAAAAGGCACATGCAAAAGAGCACTCATTGCAGCTGAAGTCATCACATCACTGTCGTACAGGCTTAAAGAAAATGAAAACATCCATGGAGTATATCAGAGAGGCTAGAAATAGACCCATGTGTACATGGATAATTGATTTTTGACAAAGCTGCAAAGGTAATACAGTGGGGGAACGAACAGTCTTTATGACAAATGGTGCCGGGACAACTGGATTTCCATGTGCAAATAAATGAATGCCCATCCACACCCCACGTGGTATATGGGAATTAAACCAAAATGGATCACAGATCTAAATGTAAAACCTAAACCTATAAAATTTCTGAGAGAAAACTTTTATAAAAAGAAACCTTTGTAAGCTTAGGTTAGATAAAAATTTCTTAGATAAAACATGAAAAGCATGATCCATAGCAAAAGAGATAGAGCAGACTTCATCAAAATTTTACCACTCTGTTCATCAAAAGGTGTTATTTCCCTGTAGTACTGAGTTTGAATGGGATATATAAGTATGAACACATGTTATCTTAAAATAAAAAGTCTAGCTTTGTCTACTGAACCAACTTAGTAGCTACAAGCACCCCTCTTAATGCCTGGATTATGGTCTCTATATTATTTCTTCCTCAAGGAGCCCACTGGAGAAATTCCAAGGCTCAGCCAGGAAATGTACAAGATGAGCCAGGAACACGCTGTAGAAACAGAAGGCAAGTGAGTTATCAAAGACCACTGGATTTGTGTCAAAAAGACTCAGGAGCCAAAATAAGTATGTTCCCACTGGCCAAAGACAGGACACTTTGTGCAGCAGTAAAAATAATAACTAGAATGGATTGATTATATGTATTGAATATGCTTAAAACCATGGACTTAAGAAAACTACCTGATTAGTGTTGAAGAATGCTGGGGAATCAACTCATTATTTTGAAAAAGAGTAAATAGAAGAATTAAGCGTGTATCCTATCGTCCTTTAAAAACTGTTCCACAAGATAACCTAGTCGTTGATCGGAGGGAAGCTACTCTTTATGGAAGTATTTCAGGCAATAAATGAAGCAGAAATGGTTGAACAGTATCATCCCTGAGCAAGCACTAATAAGTCCATGGAGGTGGACACTGATCATAAACGGACAGAACAGCATAGTAAAGAGACAGCCAAGTCCTACGATGTAATGTCACCTATTCAGAAGTTCTTCCCCTGCCCCAACTTTTAACTGTTCTGATCACAGCTCTAGAATTAACTATAAATTACAAAAATACAAAGGAAAATACAAAGTATTTAAAGATACCATGCCATGCAATGAACCCAGACTGTGGAAAATCCCATGGAACAAACGACAAAATTTCCTCAACAAAAATGTAGAAGGGTTAGGGGCTGAACAAAAGGAAGAAGAAAAAGAAAAACAGACAAGGGGACGAACTGATGAAAGGCGACAATAAAAGTATCAACCCATCCCAATGTGTGAGCCCTGTTTGGACCCCTAGCCATATAACAGACCGTAAAAAATAAAAATCTTAAAACAAGAGAGAATATGTAAAAACTGTATTTTACCACGTGAAGTAATTATTTTTTAACTTTATTTAGGCAGTTCAGGTATGGTTTTTAGAAGTCCCTTTCTTTTTGAAATACATAGAAAATATTTTGTAAAATGGTTATAAAAACAATATTTTGCAAAACACACACAAACAAAAAAGATAAATTATAAAATATTTGGATGGTTTCTTATGTGATGAAAAAGGAATCCTAGGTGAAAAGGGGATTTGAACCAACAAACCCAAATCAAACAAACTGACCGACGACGATGACGTGCCTGGAAGGGAGTATGATGAACTCAACCCTTTCCTCCTGAAGCCCAAAGGAAAGAAACCAAACCAAAGCAAAACGAAATGCAACAAAAAGTGATTTCATACATCGGGCCTTCTATGGTTTAGTTTTCATGAACATCACGTGCCTTTTCATTCCAAAGTTACAGACGAAGGAACTGAGACACAGGGCGCCCCCGGAGCCACGGTCAGCGCACACTACAGTCAAGACCCCCACCTGCCACTCGGAGCCAGAAGCCCCTAGACAACACCTACATTCGCACCAAACAACTCACATCTTTCAGACCTAACAAACCAGAGGTTTACAGACATCAGCTAGTTCCTCACACCTCACTCAACCTTCATCAACTGTGATCTCCTTGAGGCCCCTTGCTAATGGTTCTGAATGCTTTCCTGTCTTTGATACAACTCCTCTGCAAAAGAGCCTTGTTATAATCAACTTCTATTTTGAATATAAATGTCATTTCTCAGGTAAAAAGCACTGCAGATGAGAGAAACAGAGGACGAGATTTGTAGCATTAATTTATTTTTTTAATGTTGCACATGAATATTTTTATGCTAAGTGGTAAGTTAGAATTTGGTTCATAAAATTGTTTTAAATGAAGTGTGTGTTCATGAGAAGGCGATTTTAAAGAATTATGTACTATTTGGTTTTAGAAATGAAATTCTTTACGGCAGCCTACTGGGTGATATGCAGTATTAAGTGTTGCTGCTAATAATCTTGTGGCCGTATTTAATACTATTCAAAATCATATTATGAATGTGGCTGCAATGAATTGGTGCTTGTAAGGGCGGAAATCTTTCTAAGATGTAAGCTCAATGAACAGAACAGAAGATCTGCATGCTGACTTGTATCTATGGCCAGTCGGGCTAGGTTCACATCGTCGAAAATGGCCTCAATTCGTCTTTCTCAGGGAGAGCATGATGCAGGATGCAGCATGCAGCAAGTCAGAGTACAGAGCAGTGCCTGGTACATCCCATCTCTGCACCTTACTGGCTGTAGATAAGACCTTGAACTTCAATTTTCTCAGCTGAGCAACAGGGGAATGATAATTTCTTCACAGAGTTGTTGTGAGGCTGTTTATACAATCCAACAGTTGAAAACAAAAAGAATCGCTCAGAACAGGGCCTGGCACATGCTGAGATTCAGAATTAGCCACGGTCACTATTTTCATTATTCCCGGAGAACTTGGCTACCCCTCATTTGGTCGTTTCCATTAGTAACAAAATGTGAACGTGCTATCTAAGGATAAAGCTCGGCCCTGTCCATACTAACTGGTAAGATAACGAGGTATACAAGTATTTGTCCGAGATAGTCGGTTTCCAAATGGAATTCTAAGGCCAAGCCTCTATAAACTCTTAAAATTACATTTAAATTTCAATATATGTAGAAATGTACATTTTTTTTCTGAAGAGAAGGTTAATATTTTTCCCCACATCAAACAGGCTCGTAACAGAAGTTACAGATCATCTGTCTGACCCTGCGGAATGAAAAGCCAAATCCGTAACATGCCAGAGGAGGTGACCTTCAGTTGCCTCTCCACCCAGCTTCTTCCCTCATCCATCATCAGATCTTCCTTCTCTCTCCCAGAAAAGTCAGGCTTTCCACAGTTCTCCCAAATAAACTGTGCAGTTTTCCACCGTACACCTTTGCTCATGTCCTCTGGCCTCTGACCCCTGCACTCTGCGTGACCCTTCCTCATCTACTTTTGAGACCCAGCTCAGACAGGACCTCCTCCAGGAACCTTTCCTACACCTGTCTATGGCCATTTCGTGCTGCTTCTCTAGGCTTCCATAGTAGTTTGTATGTATCTGTAACATCCCACCTCTCTTATCTCCTTGAAATAATGATCTAAATAAATTTAGTAAAGAAAATATTAGTTTTTTTTGAGAGTAACTTATTTATCTTCAATCTAGCAAAATACCTGATATAAATAGGTCCTTGTTAATATCTTGGTCGACTGAATACATGAAAAATAAAAGCTGCCCAAGTCGTTTTTCATAACACCTGCTCTGTTCCTGGAAATATTTTATAGTGTGAAATATGCTCAGAGAAAAATATTAAGGTCTGTTCACAGCTTTTCAATTACTATTATCAAAACTTCAAAGAGGGCCCACTTCTTAATAGGCTAGCTTCGCCCAGGAGAAAATCAGTCCTTTCCCACTATCCCCTGAGTAGCATTTTCGTACATTAAACCTGCCTGATAAAATAAGACCAATGTTCCATATCCTGTGCCTTCTACCTTGAGGGCTTCTGCAAGGAGTGAAATTGGCTTCCTATCATGAGGCAACCGGAAAGGCTAACATGTATGCAATTAACCAATTCTGAGGCTCCTCTATCAACGTGACTTCTTCCAAAAAGGAAAGACTCTCGTTCATTATCGTTACTATCTCAGCCGTAAGAAAATATTCTTCTTCCTTGATAAGGAAAGTGATTCTGTCTGCTCACTTCTTTCTATTTAAAAACTTATCTACACTCTACAAAGGTAACAGTGAAGCCTGATTCTCTGTTAGAGAAGAATTATGTGGTCTTTATGTGTTACGCTTGCTTCATGAGTTCACCTCAAAATTGCTTCTTTTACACTCAAAGGCATCACACTAAGCTTGGGAATCATGTATTTGGAAAAAGAATCATGGAGGGGAGAGCGCTAAAGAGTCATTCTGACATGGATTTCCAATGCGGCTTTATCATTAGATGGAAGAGTAATCCTTGACAAGCCACCGCATCTTTTTAAGAACCAGTCTGCTCATCTTTAAAATTGGTTCCTACCATCTCTTACTCATAAGGTGTTATGAGAGCAAAGTGGTTCCCTCATCAGAATGAGCCTAGAAACAAGTCAGTCAGAGAAAGCAAATATTATATGATGTCACTTACGTGTGGAATCTAAAAAATAATACAAATGAACATATTTACAAATCAGAAAGATTCACAGACACAGAAAACAAACTTGTTGTTAACAGGGGGAGGCAGGGATAAACTGGGAGTTGGGGATTGGCAGATACAAACTACTATGTACAGAATAGATCAACAACTAGGTTCTACTGTGTAGTACAGGGAACTGTATTCAATGGCTTGTAGCAAACTGTAATGAAAAAGAGTATGTATATGTATGTATAACTGAACCACTATGCTGTACACCATAAACTAACGCAACTTTGTAAATCAACTATACCTCAGTAATTTTTTTTAAAAGAATGTGCATAGAATCACCTGAGGGACACTTTAAAAATATATGTAAACCAGAATCCAAAGAACTACCTAGTCAGAATTTCTAGTATATTCATTCAGAAAGCTACACATGGATCAATTATGGTACACTTAGGTTCTAAGCAGCCATGACAAAAGAAGAAAGATGCTCTCTATAAAAGAAGATTGATTAGTCTCCAAAATATATTAGGTGAAAAGAGGAAGGCAGGGGCAGATGTATATGCTACACCAAATTTCATGTAAAAAGGGGGGAAATATATACACATTTGTTTTGTTTTTACTCCTGTTTTTTCCAAGAATCTGGAAGATTCTAAAGAAGGTGGTGGTAGTGAGGACAGAAATGAAAGCAAGATCTCTCCTGAAGGTGTCTTTTAGTGAACTGTGCATTTTGAACTGTGTAATTACTTCAAAAACTGAAAAACAATAATTAAAAAAATGAAGTCTCGTAACTTCAAATAAACTGTAACAAATGAAGCTAAGAGCTGAATTAGTAGTATAACCACAGAAAGGATAAAATTTACTATTTCAAGTGACAAATTTTAGGCACAATACTCTTGACTTGTCTTCAAAGAAAGTCAGAAAGACCTGCAAAGAAATTTCAAACTTCATTCAGTAGTTTTACTATTAGTGGTAATTTAAGTATTGTAATTTTGAAACTAGTTATTATACACTTTAATACAAAAGAAGTATGTTATTTCAAACCAGGAATTTTGAGGGAGGGGTAAAAGAAACAATATAAAATAAAAATAGATTAGAAACTGCATAGAAAAATTGACTTCAAAATATCTAAACAAACTTGTGATTTATACACACACAAACTTTTTTGTTTAATTCTGCTCACTGGAAAAAGTCTGGAAACAATGCCACTATAGTAGCAATAAGCGTATGTATTACCTGGGTCTTGGTTTCTAAATGTCATTCCGTGTTGAAGCATTTCAGATAATGTGATGGGATATCTGCAACTGACAATCAAGTGATTACCTACTCTAAAAATACATATATTTATAGATAGAGCATACATGACAGAATGTCTAAAAATTTCTAACTGGTGAGAATGTGTTGCTTATTATATTATTCCTTCAAATTATCTGTGGATATGACAATTTTCCTAAGAAGTTGACTGGGGAGGAAAAAAAAAGTTATACAGATGACTTAGTGCCTGTTCCTGAATGCACCACTCTGAGTGCATAAAAGATACTTGAAACTGGTTACTTCTCCTCCCTGCTTAGGAGCCTCCAGAAAGTTCCATGCAGTTCAGAGAGGAAGCGGGGATTCGAACGGACCGCAGCTACAAAGCAAAGGGTGCCGACTAGGATGCAGAAAATTCCCAGCCCGTTCATGCATTTTCCATGCACTTGCAATGCTGTTCTACACCGTCGCCTCATCTGAGAAACAGGAACAATGTACCTGTCTGCTTGCTTAACAGGGCTGCTGAGAATCAAGTAAGACAACGATGAAGGTACTTCAAGAACTCCAAAAGTGCTGTATCACTCTAAAAATATTATTTTTAGTAATTTTCCAGCCTTTCAGGTACAGAGGCTATTTTACAACTCATGCATGGATCTCAAGAGACTTCAGTGGTGGATTAATACTCAATCTGTCTTCGACCTTTAGATCACCCTGTCTACTTGACATCGTTATCAGCAGCACCTCAGTCGGCTTCCGGAGACAACGCAGAACTGGGAGCATCTTTAACGCCCTATTCTCAGTCACAGTTCAACACTCTTCCGCTCTCTCTCAGTCTATCAATCATCTTGGTTATATTGTGCTTGGCTAAAGTGGTTCCTGACTCTGATGTATTTCTATACATTTTATTGTTAAACTATTTCATATGCATCTAAGTCAAATATCTTAATTCTGACCATGACAAAGTTATGAGTGATGAAGTGCAGCTCTTAAAAGACAATTATATAGGACAGTGGTTTTCAAAAAAATCCCCTCCAAAAGACCTTCCTATCTGAAATGAAAAAATACATATATATATTTATGTACATGTATAATTGAATCACTTTGCTGTACACCTGAAACTAACACTGTAAATCAACCACATGTCAATAAAAAATGAAAACAAACCAGAAAAAGAAAAAAAGACCTTCCTCTCAGGAAGGCTGGCTTTGGAGAGGTAAGATTCTTGTGCGCGTGTGTGCACACGCATGTATACTACATGTGTATATGACATGTATGTATGTGTGTAGTGGGTACAAAGGTGAGGCACCTACACCATTCCCTGGAAGAGCCTCAAAACATACAGGGTGAACGTACAGTTTGAGTAAGTACCCTCAAATCCCAGCCTTCCCAGCTTAACTTTACTTGGATAAATATTCTACTTCTTCACTTTTCAGTTTTGATCACTTTGGAACAAATAAGGTCAAAATACTCCCAAATTCAGGGAAAAAAGAGAAACCTTAATTGGGTGAGAAGTAACAGAACCCAGCTGGAGCTGGATGAAGCTCTTTATATAGAAGCTTTCACTTGCGCCAATCTTCTTCCCAGAGGCTCATTTCATTTCCCTGCTGGTAACACTCAAATCACTTCACAGCTCATTGATGCCGCATTGGCAACCTTTTGTTTTCAATCAAAGGAAGATGCCGAAGCAATGCTCAGTTGAACTAAGTATACGTGACACAGTGTGCTTGTGTCCTTGTCACAGAGGGCTTGCGGGGGGGTGAGGGAAAAGATGACACTGGCATCCAGTATTCCATTGCTTTACCCAGAATTGGATTATAACAAATTATGATGGCAGGGCTCAAACACCGATACAATCTCTTCCATTGTTCTGCCTGCACACAGCACTCTTACGGATTGCATCAAGTCTCCTAAACTGATTCTCTGTCACTCATGGTTGAAAATGAAAGGCCCATGTTCAAATAAGGTTTTGAACAGTCTCCATGGAGACCGAATTTGATATGTCCTCCCTTGCTGCTTTGGAATCACTGAGGGATCACCATGGTTTCTGCTGATGGGCATCTTTCTATAAATCTCCCTGAGTGAAAGACTTCTTTAAGGTCAAAGAACTTGGATGCTGCATGGGTGAGTGATGGGTACCATGGTTGTAATTTCTGGCCCTTTTCCTTGAGACTTCATCGTATCCAGGTCCCTTTAAGACCTACCACCCCGGCCACCATCACTCTCTGTATTTACTCAAGGGAACGAGTACCTACCAGCCACTAAAAGAAGCTATCACTTCCCACAAGAGCTTCCAACACAGTAGGAAGAAAGCACACGCCAAACAGGAAGTAAGTGGACGAAGTCACACCTCTGACCCCCAGCCTGGGCAGCCCAGGCACCTTGTATTCACGAGGGGGAGGCAACGATGAACACTCCTGATAATGGGACCAGCACGAGACCATCTAAACCTTCCATCTGTCTGGATTTGGCCAGCACTGGACGAAGCAAGTGTGACCACTGTTACTCCACCTGTGATTAAAAACAGGCGATCGTTGTTTTTCAAGGTTTAGAAAACGAGGGAAGTCATAACCTAATCTATTTTGTTATAGGTAAACTGCTTGAGGCCTAAGGAGAAAAAAAGATTTTAAAAAGTGATGAAAATAATCCAGATGAGGGATGTTCAGAGGGGTTATCCAGAAATTCTGTGTAGGAGACGGAAAATTTGAGGAGGGCTTTAAAAGAGACTGGCTTAACAAAAAATACTTTTGGCAAAGGGAGTGATCATCGTCAGTTTGGGAAACAATAGATGGGTCAGTTTCCCTGGGCCACGTGACACTGAAAAGGTGACAGACCAGGAAGAGGAAGGTGTGGAGACCTGACTCACAGGTTCCTGCTGATGCCCAGACCAAGGATGCCCACAGAGAGGAGGGAGGGGCCTGTCAGGACTGTGGAGCTGGGGGCGGACCAGGAGGTCCTTTTGCTTGCTCTCAGTGAGAATACGGATTTAAAATAGGTTGCAAAATACTTCAGCAGTATTTAGTGATACAATTAGTGTTCACAGATGTGCAAGCCGTCTTGCAAAGACGCAGGGTGGCAGCCGCACCCCTGGTCACCTTGGAAAAGAAATAAAGGCATGGTCCCGAACATACATGTCCTGGCTTTGCTTTTAACTTGGAAAATGGTCTCACCAAAATAATTTTGTAAGCCATCATTAGTTCCCAGGTTAGTCTCCAAAAATTAAGTTGCTCTGAGGGAGCAATGAAAAAGGGTAAACACTGATAAGGAGAAATCTGTTTCTACCTCCCTTCCCATTTAATACTGCAAGTCATCATAATCTGGTCTCTACCTATATTTTACCATGAAAACTGCACCTCATCAAACCTTCCTAGCCGCCAAAGTCATTGTGTCACTTTTCATTCCTGACACCCTTGCTCATCGCCCCCTTGCCTCCTCAGACTCTAAACCAGGATGGTTTCGGCATCACTCTCGTATAGATCTGTTTCTCCTCTTCACGGTATTTCCTAGAGTCCTGTCACCTGCCACTGCTCTTCTCACTCCATCGCTTCCTTCCCAGGTAGTAAGAGCCCACTCCCAAGTTTTTAATTACCACGTACCCTAATCGATGACTCTCAAGGTCTCCCGCCAGGCCCGGCCCAGTGCATACGGATCCTAACCCTTTGGGGCAATTTTGCTCAGTTCAAAGACAGACCGACCTCACGTCCCAGCGTCAGCTGGCCATTTCCCCATCTCCTTCTGCTCTTCCTCTGCTCTCTGTTTCGGAGAAAGACGACACTCAGTTGCCTAACCCTGAACCCTACGCACTGCCCTGAGCTCCTCCCTGTGGTTATGCAGGGAAGACTTTGAGCACACATCCCAGTGCCCTCTGTCGTCCCTCCTCCATGCCCACTTACTTAAGTCGACTCACCATTTCTTCCTGGAACTTGAATGATCTCCATCTCTTCCTTAACCAATTTATCCTTCATATTGCTACCAAACTACCTAAAATGTTAACCTAATGCCATCACCCTGATAAAAATGCTTAATATCTGAACTTTGGCCTCAATAGAAACACCGTCTTTCTGAGAATGCAGACAAGCCCCTCATGATCTAGAACCTTCTTACTTTTAGCTGCATCTCCTATAGCTCCCCAAGATCTAGCAATTTAGTGTTCCCCCAGACGTGCCAAATTTTCTAAGATCACCTTGCTTTTCCTATTCAATGTCTTTATTCCTTACTTTGCCTAACTCCTCATCAGACAGGACCTCCCCGAGAGAGAGTCCACATTATCACCACTAACCCTGTGCCCAATCTGGGTTTAATGTTTCTTCCCTGCTGTCCTCATAGTGAACTATGTTTTCTTATAATGTACATAAATTTTGCTACTTATTCTTCTGTTGTTTCCCCCAAACTCTAAGTAGAAGCAGTGTTTTATTTCTTCACACGCAGTGCCTGCTACAGTGTCTATCACATAACTGGTGCTTAAAGAATGTTTTGTTGTTGTTGAAGTATCCTATGCTGTTAATCAAAAAAGACATAATCAGCAAAAAACAAAACAATATTGACAAAATAAGCACTTTATGAATGTGTGGTCTAACTTTTTAGTCAGAGAAAATTAGTTTAATTACACATGAATAAAACCACAGAGGGAAAGTTCCTATGGAGATCTAAAGGGGACATGAGGGGACTCAACCAAAAGAGGGTTGTGGGGCCTTGGAATTTCCTTGTCTTATTGCACATTAAAAATTAGCATTTGCCTACTAACACGTCTAAGACAGATACACCGTTCTACAACAGGATAGGGTTTGGCTGTATATTTTTTAAATGCCATGTAGTGGAGGAGGAGGAAAAGCACACAGAAGGGGAATGAAGAGGGTGCTCAGGACAGGTGTGGGTCTGTGTGGAGTCCCCGTGGAGAAGAATCGGCTGTCCTGGCCGTCAAGATTGGGGTGGAGGTATAGCTCATTGGTGAAGTGCGCGTTTAGCATCCATGATCTCCTGGGTTCAATCCCCAGTACCTCCATTAAAAAATACATACATACATACATACATACATACATACATACATACATACATACATACATAGCAAAAACATTAAACTGCCAAAGAAAACGAGTCAGCAAAGCCAGGCGACATTCTGAAGAGTGCTTATGTCAGACACTGGGTGGCAGGACTTCCCCAGAGAAGGAAGCTTGGGATAGGGTGTAGGACAGAGGAAGGAACGAGGGCTAGCAATTTGTCCTGTGGAAAAGGAAGGCTGCCAGGGCTCCGTGGGGCAGGCCATTTAAGATATGAAATGCCTAGTGGACCTTTTTAAGACATCACTGCATGAAACCAAGTTCATTTTCAGCATAAATTTTCTTTCAAAGAAATGCTGTGCATAACCTTGGGCAAATCACTTTACCTTTAAGTCCCCGCAATCGCTCATCTATAAAATGATCTCGAAGGCTTTACACAATTTATACTAATATTTACTGGCTGTATGCTACTGTGTAATTTATACAAAAGATTCTAAGAGGCCAAGCAACAACAGAAAATGGAGAAGACACAAGAGAAGGATGAAATGATAATTCCAAAGGAAGGGATTGGACATGACAAGTGAGAAGATATGAGCGTTGCCCAGAATTGAGAACTCCCTGTCCCCTTACTCTAAATCACTCTGAGAATCACTTCTCTGGTGTGATCACTGACGAGGCTGTACTGGACATGTGGCTAGACAGACGCAACCCTCGGTTCTCTGCGGAAACCATCCTGCACGCCCAATTTACATCATGAATATTCACCTTCTTTCTATCAGACCATTAACATATTTCTATCATATTCATTACCTGCATTACCAACGTATAATGTAGAAAATGTCAGGACTTCATACAGTAAATAACTGATCCAGTGAGAGGGAAAAACACCAAGCAGTAGGAAACATGACTAAGATCATGAAGAAGAAATACTTACAACATATTTAGAAATTTGTTCAAGTGAGACAGAGACTGACAGAGCCTGTACCACCACTGTCCTCCATCAGAAACCAGAACCCCAAATAGGAATTACTGGACGAGGTTCAGGATAATGCAAAAGGCATGCCTTATTAACTCTTGGACATCTCATTTCTTGGTCATAAATCCTATTAACTTGTATTAGCAACTGCCATAAAACTGGGAGATGAAAGATAATTTATGCTCAGTGTACAGAAGCTAATGTTTCCGTGTTCCTGAGAAGCAGAGGACCAGAAAATGAGAAAGTGTGTATGTGAAACCTGGAGACACTCACATTCTGCACGGTCAACGTGACAAACACACTCTGGGTGCCTGGCTGTCCTCGTAAGGAACATAGCCTAACCAGTAATTGACACCAGTGGTGCTTCGTGGCTAAAATGTCTCCCATCAACTTCACAGAATCTCCTGCTTACAAAAGGTCATGATGTCTTATTAAGAACACATTTTTGGAAGTAAAAGATGGATGCTGCTTCTTCAGGGAGGAGCTATTATGCATTCTGTTTTTAATTTGCTATTTTAAAATGGCAGTTTGAACATTCCTTCAAAGTAAACGCTACCTACTGAAGTTTTCACTCATAATGACATCTGACCCACAGCAAGTGAAATACGACAAAATACAATCGAAAAGACATTACATACTAAGAAGTCAACCAGCTGAAAACTTCCAAGATTTACGTAGACCTGGAACTACACTACTGTCTCCTTGTTTTAAAATCCAATTTGTAATTAATAAAAGTAAGTCATAGAAAGGGGACTGAAAAGAGACATAGATGAAAGATTTTAGGCTGGAATATTCAAAGCAACTATAAGTGAATTGCTCCTCGACATACACGTCAGTCTCAAATGACTAACATAACCTTAATAAATGAAGGATGATTGCTTATTTACACAATTCCATCTCACGAGGTTCATGTATAGACTCTCTGAAAGAAACACGGAACATTATAGTAACATTAAGATGATTTGAGAGTAGGGAGGCTTTTTTTTTTTTTAGAAAATCAAGAGACCGATCTTTTAGTTGTAAGAGCTAAGGCGATCCCAGCGACTTACGGGTCGTATAGCAGACGCAGCACGACATTTACCAGGCAAACACACTTCCCGAAAGACGTCTCATACCTCCTGCTATTATCCTCAATTTCAGACAACCGAGAATTATAGAACCAATTCTACAAGACACTGTCCTCAAAAATAATGGAATTTTACCACTTTTGAAGTACTTCAGCAAAATTCGATGGTAATCTCACTTAATTTGCTGAAATGATAAAGATTCTTATTGTATGAAGATTTTTGTTATAGTTGAGGAAAATTCAGAGTTATTTTTGCTTAATTTCAGGTACAGCCACAAGGTGGGATATAACCTCAAAGTATATCCAAGATTCATCCTATTTGAAAAGAATATTGTAGAGAATAGACAGACAGACAGCTGCATACACACATCAGCTGGCTGCTCAGATACACCGTTTATGGACAATGACCAGCCTATGCACTGTGGTTTGTTTTAAGTTTGTCATCTCCATCTTAGTCCATTAACCCCATAAAAAGAGGAAATGGGCCGTGGAAAAAGTGTTGAGTCAAAACACTGCCGTGCGACTGTATAAGGGGTCCTGCTCTCTTCCCAGGATTGTTATGAAGCTCAAATGAGATGCTTCTTGTAAAAGTCTCCAAATCATCATCCTTCTCGAGAATAGCTGTTTAAGGACTTTCAATTACAAAACACATTAAAATTTTTTGAAACCATTCTTTGTCACTGAAGCAAACCACTTCTTGAATGTGGTTCCAAAATATTTGAACATGGTTTCAGTTTACGTTCATGGTGCAGGTCCATCCTGCTTGTGACGGCCATAAGCCCTGCTCACAAGGAACAGTGTCTGGAGACGTCCATTCTGATTATACCGCAGAACATGCCCCCTACGTGATATATACACGTGCTTTACTACGTGTGTGACACACAGCACAGAGGTACGTGAAAATGCACCTTACAGAGTCATTTCGGCTCCAGGGGTGCACCTCTCACTTCTAGGAGGTAGAATGCTTCTGTGCAGTCATTTTAGTATAGCTTTTAATTGATTTTTGGTGTTAAGCGCATTTCGTAAAGGTACCACTGAAACTACTTGGAAACACGGCAGACTGTGGAAGACTGAGCATTACCTTAAGTCCTCAGATGCACTCGCTTTGGCTCTGCAGCTGCACTGGTGGTTGTCGTGCTCTCTCACCGAAGTGCCTGAAAAGCAGGGACCTGGGATGCGTCTCTGGGGAAGTGTCCCGGGAGCAAAGAGGAGCAGGGCAGGCCTGCTGAGCCCGCGGGCGGAAGTCTGAGCCAAACATCCTCACACCTCCACGTGACAGAGGGTGCAGTCTTCCGTGAGCTTTCTGGTTCACATTATGTAGTAACTCCTTGCTTAGGATAAGGTGATTTTGTAGTTGTTTCCATAAGACAAAATCAAAATGACCAGACAGAGATGCGAGAGGGCCTGGAGTGGGGGGCGGTGCAGGCATGCTGACCATGATGACTATGTTTGGGGAACGAGGGGTTGTGCTTTAATGATTAAAGTTTGACATATAAATGAAAACAAAAACAATAATCATGTTACTAGAAATTGTGGAGGATCATGACCCTAGACTTTCTTCCCAGACCGTCAGCTTCCAGCCTTGTGATGGAGACGTGATCTCTGCTTAGACTCCTCTTCTGGCCACAGGCTTCGTTCCCCCCTAGACCAGCCTGCACTGGGCAGGGCAGTGTAATCGAGTTCCCACCAGAGGTGACACATGCCACCACCAGGCCTGGCCTTTACAAACAAACGGTGCCACTGTCTACAGTCATCTTTTCCCTGCTGCCTCAATGTGTCCCAGCGGGCTTAGATACAAATTGGAGGCTGCTGCCCAAACCATACCAGATTTTCCATTAATGGAAAAAAAACCAAAAACAAAAACCGAAGCTTCATCTCAGTTGAGCCTCTGAGATTTGGGGGCTAATTATCAATGCAACATACACAGGGTCGATCAGTACCCTGGTCAAATGAAGAGACTAGAAAAGCTAGGAAAAAATTACAGGGCATCTTTCAAAATGCATCAAACTCCCCCCCCCAACACCCCCTGCAAAGAATACTCGAAAGCCAAAAACTAAATTTTGAGGGAAAAAGGAAACCAAATCTAACTTTCATCTTTTAAGCATTTGGTTTTTTACCAAATCAGATGAACCTGAGTTTCTGCTTCTTAGGCCCCTGAGTATGGAAGGTCACCAGGAGACCACGCCTGAGCAAGGCGGGTGTGCAGAGGGAGACTGTACCATGTAAGCTGAGACTGTCAGGGCAAAGACGAATATAAAGAAAACTCCCACGGGACCACTAGGAACACTGCCCGACCCGAGCTCGGCTGGGAAGGCGGAACAGGTCTCCCTTGGGCATTTGTAACCAGAAGTAAAACTCTCAGCAGAATTACCTTCAAAATTCGTACCACCTAGAAGGTCCCAAAACTCTCAAACAGAAGGTCCTAAGCTATGAACGCTTATAAATAACTGGGCTAGAAGTCCACTCTGAGTTCTCCTCGGACTCACTTTTAACTCCTATTTCAAGTAATTCCCGCAGGTCAAGTTCCCGGAAATAGGAGGTTATGGCTAAAATGTCACAAAACACAGAATAAATCGAGGTTACAAAACATAAAAGCAAAAGAGAACATAAAAGACAGCTGACTTATAAAGACTGCAGGTACTAGAATTATGCTGGACTATAAAGTCAGTATGACAATTATGTTTTAAGAGTCTTGAAGATGTGAGTTCAGGGAAAGTATGTAAGAAAAATGAATCACAGCAGGAATGAAAAAGCCAGGTGCTTAAGTTTAGCAGCAGAATAGAACAGCCGAAGCAGAAGAGTGAGGTGGATTACGGAGGTGATGAAGAACTCCAGAACGCAGCCCAGAGAGGGCCAGACAGAAAACAGGACAGAGAAGTTCTGGGGTCTGTCTGATACAACTGGAGGATCTCATACAGACTTACTTGGAATTGCAGGAGAGAGAAAGAGAATGGGGAAGAGATCATATTTGAAATCAGAATGGCTGACAGTTTTCAAACTGAGGACAGACACCTGCAGGTGGAGGAATGCCAAGATATTCCCAGCTGAATATATTTTAGGAAGTTCGCAATTCTACAACAAAGATACAGACCACCCAAGACAATGAGAAGATCTTAAAGAGCAGAAGTCATTTGTAGACGTGGCTTTTTCTATCAATTAATCTTCCAATTTTACTTTTTAAAAAATTACTGTATCTCATCTTTAACTAACTAGTTATCCCTTGGCCAGAGTATTTACATAGAGACAGTTGACTATTTTAGCATTTGTATCATCAGTCATTGTTAAGTGATAAAGCTCAGTGCTTCACAGTGGTAGGAAATTTCATGCTTCAAAACTGGTGGGAAATTACAGGTTTTTAACAAACATGCAGTTAGAAATCTAAGAAGTACATCTGTACATGTCAGGCTGCTCACTGAAATCTTTTACTGACTTCCCATAAACTATGGCAAAAAAGTTCACACTCTGCAATTCATGGCTCTTCAGTCAGGGTCCAAACTAGTTTTCTGAGTCTGATTTTCTGGTATTTTTCCATATGGTTGCACAGAACTACCTGTAGGTCCCACAACATGCCCTGCAGCTCTGTCTTTCTTTAGTGGCCCCTTCTGGCTTGAATGATTTTCCCATCACCCCCCACGGCAGACATCTACTCAGCCTCCAAGATTCTGCTGAAACGTAAGCTCAACAGAATGTATGTTCCATGAAAGCAAGGGTTTGTTCTGTTGTTGGCTGCTGTCTCCCCGTAAGACAGATAGCAGCTACTCAACTCATATTTATTGTATCAGTTGAGTAAATAAAATGTGAGGAAATTTCTTCAGCACACCCATGACCAAACTGTATGATCTTTCACCATCTCTATGTACTAACCTTTTAACCTTGCTTCATGTTTGTGTTTCATAAACGTCTCCTCCAGTGGTCACGTACTGGGGAGTGAAGACAATATGTTACTATTTCTGTTCACACGTCAACTGCCCAGTAGTACAACAGATAGGCAGCGGGCACTCCCTAACAGTTTGTTGACTGAATAAATGGTCAGCAGGGAGTCTGAAAACTGAATACTTCAGGTTCCTCTCCACACCACACAGGAAGTATTCCAGACAGCAACAAAGCCAGGCAATGCAAAGGGCCAGGAAAAAAAATGCACAAGTGGCTGAACAATGGTGAGTGTGCATTATACTCACCGTCTTAACCAAATAACAATTTTTAGGTAATGACAAGCTATAGATGGCAGATCGCAGATGCAGTGGAAGCAAAACTACAAGCAGTACATTATAATGAGAGGCAATGAAGTACAAAAAACAAACACAAAAACTTTCTACTGTCTAAAAAATGTTACCAAACAATAAGTTTTCAAAGTGAAATCCACCAATCAACCTCATAAAACTTGCTTATGTAAGAAGAATTCTGCGCTAAGCACTACATTGGTAGAAAACGTCCCTGAGGTTTATCATTGGAAATAAATGACATCATCATTAGAAATCTATTCTGAGGCAGTGAAATCAACAAGCAGGCAACTTATGAACAGAAAAAACTAAAGATTTTAAGTGCTTGACAAAAGTCAAATACAGTTTCCAAGGATAATGACAAGACTGAAAACATGAGAATTCCGTTTGAGATATTTATGCCAAGTTCTGTTTCCTCTGATGAGATTTTCTCAAGTGGCATTTGCATTTAGCAGCTCAAAGTGCAAAAATGCTTAATTTAATTCTTTGTCAATTTAATTAAAATCACTTTTTTTGTTTTGTTTTTCTGAATACAACGAAAATGAAAGCTTTGGGGTTTCTCCTCCAGATTTTTCCTGTTCAATGGCCTGAGGCAACTGAGTAAAGGAGATAAATAATCAAACACAGTCAACTTCCCTCGTAGTTCAAACACAGAAACTGGGCGGGTTTCCTCCTAGTTTATAAAAACAGCAGCAATTTTACCAAAGCAAAGCGCTGACAATGTATTGAATCCTCACTTACGGGTTGGAGCAGGTAGATGAGCGATTCCTCTTGGATAATTGTAACCGGCAAAGGAGTGATGCGAGTTGCTTGGAACAAGGTGCTCACAGATGCCATAATCTGGTCAAAACGGCCAGCAAGTCCTCCCAAGGTCACAATCACATCCACCTAAGCAAAGTGAAGGGAAAACAGCAGTCACATACTTAAGGAATTTAAAATAATTAAACAGCATCCAGTACCAACAGAGAGCTTTTAATACTGTATTTTATTTGATAAGCCAACACTGTATCTTATTCGATAAGGTAGACATGATTTGTGTTGTTCAGATGAAAGAATTAAGTCACTTGTTCAGAAACGTGATTGGTGGGGGGCAGTCAGGTCTCCAGACCAACTCTTTCGGTACAAAGTTTAAGTCTATCCCAGTTGCCTATTCACCCGGAAAACTAGCTGCCTCTCTACAACGCTGTTTGCGCGTCTCGCTGATGGCACAGCTGGTGCCTCTCCTGCCCACTCCCCGCGGCATCCCTGTGGGCACTCGCACAACACACAGCACACACACAACAGACTGAGCCCGCTTTACAGGTCTGTCACCCCACCAGTACCCCGGTGTCTTCAGGATTAGCGCTGTCTTTTCACTGAACTTGGCAAGGTGCCTCAACTCTCTGGACCTGAATGTTCTGTCCATTTGTAAAAACTGGGTAGTAACAGCCAATTGCTCGGGTTGTTATGGGAATTAAATGAGGTCATTAAATGGAGTAATAAGTGCAAGAAGCACTTAAAACATGTTGACAGCAGCGTGGCTGTTGAAAAAGTGTTAGCTACTCTTCTATTATTTTTGGTATTATTACGTTTATATTACTATCAACATTTTTATTATTGTTACATGTAGTTTATTATTTTTTTCACTTCACACTTGAAAGAAAGCATTTCCTATGACTACAGTACAGTTTATTTAAATGTTAACCTACTGTTGAATATACATTTCCAGGATATTTATATAGAAAATTACTGTGATGCTTTCCTAACGTATAAGACAATGGTTAAAGGAGGAGCATGAAGAGACAGTGCAGCCTGGTCTCTTTCCTTCTGCTGATCAGCCTGATCCTGTAATGCAACAGCAGTCAAAGCTGGTATATTGATCATGGAAGAGGAAAACGGAAGATCTTAATTAAAATATTATAAGAAAACCTACACACAACACAAGCCAAAAGTAATAATCAGTCTACCTAGAATAAAATAGAAATAATTTAAAGATAGGAAGTATATGGCTTTTAGTTTGAAAATAGTACATTTTAAATGCTCAGATGATGTTCAGTCCACAAAGAAGGCAAGATTTTAGGAGAGCAACATGTCACCCACACACCGGCATCACCTGTTCAGTCTCCAGAGGAACAGTAAGAGGTGTAAACTCCTTGACGCCAAAGGCTGTGCTTGTCTGGTGCACGCACGGCGGCCCTGGAACTCCTCAGAGAACCTAACACATACAAGACGCGCAAATGTTTGATGAGCAAATAAGTGAAGACACTGCAAGAAAGGGACTCATCAGCCTAAGGGAGAAAGAGCAACTGCCATCTCATGGGGACAGATGAAGCAGAATGGGGTTCCACGAAACCACAAAAAGTAAACTACGTTGTAAGAGCTGAGAAATCTGGCATGAGTTCCCTATTTCTGACCTTTTCAGAGTGTAGGGAGAATAGGAAGTTTTACTTTGGATGAGATGCTTCATGTCAAAGCTGGAGTATTTTAAGACAAGTACCCCACATGTCTACAGGACCTAATACTATCTTTGGAGAACTTTCTAGAACTTTAAGAATTAGATTTGGGGGAGAGGAAGACTATGCCCCTTAGGAAGCATGTTTTAGCTCCAAACACACAGGTGAAAACTGGGACGTCTGTTTATCGTCAGAGGAAAGTGGCAACATACAAGCTTTTTTGGGGGGTAGCAAGCCAGGTGACAGCTTCTAGTCGTGTTTAGGAGACCTTATTTGTAAAGCCACTCCAGACCAGAGGAGGAAAGCCCAGAAACTAGACAGGACCTCAGAACAACTAAAGAGAATTTGCTTTAAACTGAAGAGAAAGGCATTACAAGAAGTTAAAAAGGAAATAAAAAGGAGAGAAAGTTCTAAGGCTCCAGTGAAAAGCACATGGCCTATTCCTACCCACAGAACCCTAAATTCACATCAGAACCAAGGCCTGATGACAAAACAGTGCACTCACTATGCAGATTCCAGAATCCCCTTTTTAGGTTCTCAGTTTTTCATGACTCTGCTCTAAGCCTTGAGGGATCCCACGACCTTTAAGGCTGAAATTTAATTCCCACTCTCTTCACTGGGATATCATGACGAATAAGCAGTTATCTGTAAATCAGTCACTGAGTTTTCCAGAGGGTAAAGAAGCAGCGAGATGACTTCTCACCACGACTCATTTTCCCTGCAGGACGTATTCAGCAAGAATGAGTAACACAGGAGAGGCCCCATGCAAGCTGCTGGGGGCGGTGGGGCCAGCCTGGCCGCTGCCCTAGTTGTCTAGCTCTGGTCGGAAGCAGGACATCTGAGACTCACAGAGACGGAAGAGAGAGAGACGCCAACCCTGGATATTGACACAGGCTTTCCAAGCCTAGATTTTTATCTTTAGGACAACAGTGTCACTGGGACAGAGTGTTCCACCAACACAGGCCACGGACTGCCAGGATCCCTTCTCTTTCTGGATCCAAAGTCCTATGCATTTACTTCAAACAGTACCCAGTGTGTATTGTACATTTAAAAACATGCATTTTCCAGATGCCTCCACATCCCCACAAAGAGGCTGTGAGCACCTGGCTCAGATGACCCGGTGTGCCAGGGGGAAAGGCTGGTATCTGCTACCAGCACCCTTCGTGCCCTTCTCTGATAGACCTAGTGACGTTCAGACACACCGGTGACAGCCTCTCCTGCTTTCACATGTGTCCCCATCCTGACCCCCAATAAGGCACTTGTTCACGGGTCCCTGCTCTCTCTGCCGGCTTCCCACCTGCTTGGTTAAGCCCACTTCCCACAGCCTCCTCCCCTGTGGCCCCTACAAGGCCCGCAGCACACATGCCTCTCCAGGACCCGTGAGTGTAACAGCCCTTTAATCTCACACGCAGCTTTGTGGTGCTAACTCTACGTCTGCGTGCGTCGGCACCAGATTGATCATCAAACCCCCCCCAGTTATTCCTCACAGCACACCGAGTCACACTTTGTTATGACTGTTGATACACTTGGGTCTCTCTGCTTCCGGAGGAGGCCTGTGAATCACAGATGCCAGCTGCAGCGTGTGCGACACAGAAGACAAGTATTTACTGAGCATCCCCTGAGCACAGACAACCAGGAGAAACTGAATAAACAAACAGAGAGGCAAGAAGCTCATTACTGGGCTGAGTGAAGGTCATCTAATTCCTACAGAAGAGTACTTCCCTACTTGGCGCGGGATGTTGGTGACTTTGAAAAAAAATAATTTATTTCACATTTGTTACCTCAGATAATGTTACTAGAGAGTAGGTTCTGGTCTCGTGGCAGAAAAAATTCAGAGACGAGACACGGAGGTCAAGAAAGCAGAGCAAGGACGTATCATTACGTGACAGCATGTCTTCAAGGGGAGAGCAGGCAGATTCAGGTGAGCAGCTGCGTTGAGTTTCTTTGACGAGCTGGTTATATGGGGTATAAAAATGACTGGGCACAATATTCGCTGGGGACAGAGGGGCTTGGGGTCCTGCTTCCTGATTTTCATCCCAGCTCCATCTTCCCAGAGGAGGAGGGATTTTTGTCCTGAAGTCTAGATTGGAAATGCCATGGCATCAGTGCATGATGGGTACTTCTAATCTGCAAGGCTAATTTTATTGTAATGAGGGCATAATGAGCAAAAGGTTACATTCGGACGAGGGCATAAAATCTTACATTCCAACACCAGAGATTCCTGCCTTATCCCACCTTTCTTTATCTGCCTCCTGGACTCTTGTCACCCCCAAGTATGTGATTTCTCTTTTTTTTTTAATTTTTTAATTTTGGGGGAGGTAAGTAGGCTTTTTTTTTTTTTTTATGAGGGCACTGGCAATTGAACCCAGGACCTTGTGCATGCTAGGCATGCACTCTACCACTGAGCTACACCCACCCTGCAAATGTGTGATTTCTTATCAGTCTGGAGGTTCCTGCTCTTCTCTGTCTGCCCAAGGACGCCCGTTGTTCACAAGATGTGTGGTTTCCTGCCATTGGGCCCAGGCCCCCCTTTCTCTGCTCATATCTAGCTATCTGTCTGCTCTAACAGTAATATTCCTTGATCATTTCCCACCTGTTAGGTACTACTCTAAACACTTATATCAGTAAGAAGACAAGATCTCTTGCCTTCACAGAGGTGATATTCAAATAGAGGACAATACATCACTGATAAAAATAAAGAATAACTACATTAGTTAGGAAAAGATGGCAAGGGCTAAAGAGGAATAAGAGGAAGAAAAGGGAGGTGAAAAAAGGGGCTTCCACTTTAAATGACAGCCAAGGTGGGCTGCAGTGAAAGGTAAGAGAGGAGCAGCACAGATCAGGACAGGAGGGGGGTCAGCCAGCACTGCACACCTGGGGCCAAGCCCTTCAGAGAACAGATTGCATTAAGGCCCCAAAGCAGTGACATGGCCCCAGGCATTCTCCAGGAGTGTCAGGAATGAGAAATGAGTAGGAGGACTCAGAGTAAAATTAAGTGCTAGGTTTGTAGAGAGGCCTTATTAAGCTGCTGTAAAGTCTAGACTTGAAGGAGCATTCAGTGAGGAGCCATTCTGAGCAGAGGAATCACAGGATCCATATATTTTGAAAAGTCACCATGCCTGGCATGTTGGGAACAAACTGTGTGGAGGCAAAGAAGAAAACCAGGAGACCATTAAGAGATGAACACAGCGGTGCAGACGAGAAATGGCTCTGTTAGCCCCCATCACTCCATCAAAACTATTACCAATGATGTCACCATTGGTAAACCCAATGGTCAATTCTCAGTTCTGATGAATTTATTCTTACCTCCTCCTGGATAAAATCTCTTACAGGAAGATGGTTTTCCAGCAAGCCATACGCTCTGATCTCACTGGTTGCTCCTTCTCAGGAGCCAACTTAACAATTCTGGAGTGGCCCGGGGCAAGGTCCTTAAATCTCCTCTCTTCTGTCACTGCATTCCCTCCATTGGTGTTCTTTCTCATGCAGCCTTGCGGCTTTAAATACCCTTAATGTCAACACTTCCTAACGGTGTGTCTTCAGACCAGACCTCTCCCCCTTATTTCTAGGCTTATATGTTCAATAGTTTACTTGAATCTGCGTTTGGAATCCAATAGAGACCTCGAAGTTAATTTGGTCTTTCCCCCAGTCATGATCTCCCACTGTCTTCCCCCGTCAGTTGCTCCAGCCCAAACTCCCAGAGTCATTTTTGACCCTTCTCTTTCTCTTACATCCCTTATTTATTCTCCCAGGAAATATTACTGGTTCTAACTTCAGTCTGTATCCAGAATTTCTCCACTTCTACCACAACCTCATTACAAACATGGACACAAAAATCTGTCAGAGGGTGTGAGCCACCATTACATCTCATGGGAAATACTGCAACAGCCTCCAACAGGACTTTCTGCTTCTGCCCTGATTTCCCCACAATGTAGTCTCAATACAGTATCAAAACTAACCCTGTTAGAATGTAAATCAGATGATGACATCCTTCTGCTCAAAATCTTCCAATGGTTTTCTAATGTTTTTTAATTAAGATCCAAAGCCCTGGAATATTGGATATCCAGGCATCCCCCTGGTCTCACCTTCTAGTTCCCTTCTCTTCCTCCTCTCTGCTCCAATCATGATTCCTTTCTCTTTTCTATTTCTTAAAGACACCAGAGTCCCTCCTACTTGGCAGACTCTGCATTTCTGTTCTTTCTTCCTAGAATGCATTATCCCCAGATATTCACATGGCTGGCTTCTTTACTTATTTCACTGGCCATCTAAAACACTTCCCGTCTTCTATGCCAACAGAGCATATCTTCATTCCCTGATTTAATTTTCTCCTTAGAACTGCTCATTATCTATGGTATTTTATTTACTTAGCTTGTCCTATTATTTATCACCCTAATTAGACGAAAATAATATGACAGCAGAGATTTTCCATCCCTCATGCTTAGAATGCAGCATGGTACATTATTATACCTACTGGTGTCTGATGAATATTGTTACATAAATGAAGAAATAAAACAAGGACTGAAGGATAGTGAAAGAACATGGTCAATGGATCAAGGTACTGGTGGAGTGGAAGAATTGTTGAAGTCAGGGTATAAGAGAATGAGTCAAATGGATAAAACAGAGATTGTGGAAGCTTTACAGATCTTGTTATAGACAAGGCCTAGGTATGTTCGTACAATTGAGTAACTGCGGTAAAGAGGCAGACAAAAAAACCAAAGGGGATAAGCTCAAGAAAACAAGACATCACTGTACGGGAGGCTTCATTCAAGTGTGCATGGAATTTACCGTGAATTCAAACAGTACTGTTGAAAAAAGCTTTGATGGCCTAGATGCTAACTTCATCCAGACAAGTGGGGACACGACCAGGATTATAACAAATGAAGACTGTAGCAATGAGTGAGGATAATAAAATCTGATGACATGAGATTTAGAGCCTGACTTTTTGGAAGAAAAGAAAAATCAAACAGAACAACACTGTACAAATGGGAATACTATGGGAGACACATATTCAATTTTAAATTTTCTACTAGCTACATCTAAAAAAGTAAAAAGAAAGAGGTAAACATTTTTAAGTATATATTATTTAATGCAGTATATCTAAAGTATCATTTTAACACATAATCTGTAGTAAACCTATTGAAGTTTGGGGAAAATTGGATAATTACATGCAGAATAAAACTGGACCACTATCTCATGCCATTCACAAAAATTAACTTGGAATGGATTAAAGACTTAAACATGAAATCTGAAACCATAAAACTCCTGGAAGAAATCACAGGGAAAAAGGACCTTGACACTGGTCTTAGCAACAATTTTTTAGATATGACACCAAAAGCAAAAATATATAAATGGGACTGCATCGATCTAAAAAGCTTCTGCAAAGCAAAAGAAGCAACTAGCAAAATGAAAAGGCAACCTATGGAATAGGAGAAAACATTTGTAACAATTGTATGATAAGAAGTTAGTATCGAAAATATAAAAGGAACTCATATAATAGCAAAAATTTAAAAACAGTCCAATTAAAAAATGGGCAGATGATGTAAATAGACATTTTTCCAGAGAAGACATACAAATGGCCAACTGAAACATGCAAAGATGTTCAACATCCTAACCAGCAAAGAAATGCAAGTCAAAACCACAATGAAACATCAACTCACATCAGTTAGAATGGCTATTATCAAAAAGACAAAAGATAAAAAGTGTTGATGAGGATGTGGAGAAAAGGGAACCCTCGTCCACTCTTGGTGGGAATGGAAATTAGTGCACACGCGAAGGAAAACAGTATGGCGGTACTCCCCAAAATTAAAAATAGAACTTCCCTATGATCCGGCAATCTCTCTTCTGTTGCTTCTGGGTATACACACGAAAGAAATCACGATCTCAAAGAGATCTCTGCACTCCCATGTTCACTGCAAATTAGTCACGACAGCCAAGATATGGAAACAACCAAAGTGTCTGTCAACGGATGAACGGGTAAAGAAGATTGAAAAATATGTGATATATATATATATATATTTTATAAAACATACACACACATACATATACATACACACAATGGAACAGTATTCAGACATGAGAGAAGGAAACCCTGCCACATTTGTGACAGTATGAATGGACAAGACATGAGATGTAAGTCAGAAATACAAACACTGTATGATCTCACTTACATGTGAAAACCTAAACAAGCTGAACTCCGAGAAAGAGAGCAGAATGGCAGATGTCAACAGCTGGTCCAAGGGTACAAACTTCCAATCAAAAGATGAGTAAGTCCCGAAGATCTAATATACAGCATGGTGACTATAGTTAACAATACTGTGTTGTATACTTGAAAGTTGCTGAAAGTAGATCTTAAATGTTCCCACCACCACCACCACAAAAACAAAGGGAATCATGTGAAGTGATGGAACTGTTCACTCTATTACAATACTCATTTTGTAATATGTATGTGTATTAAATCATCATGTTGTACTCCTTAAATTTACACAATGTTATATATTAATTATCTCAATAAATCTGGAAAAAATATTGAGGTATTTTACATTCTCTTTTTCCTACTTGGTCTTCAAAATCCTCAATGTGTTTTACAGCATTGGCACATCTCAATTTAGGCTAGCTGCATTCCAAGCACTCAGGTGGCCAGCGGCCAGAGTTTTACACAGCACAGGTCTAGAAACAGTAAAGACACCCACCCCTACTTCCAGGGCCCATTGTAGAAAAAGCAGTGGGAGAAAAGACAAAAAACAGAACAAAACAACAGTGTTACTATGGCTGCAGAGAACTACTGTCCAAGTCCCCTTATTTTAGAATACATCTACTATTCCCTAAAGCACGGAAGCTACTCTGAAAGGTTTTTTTAATTGGTTGTGATACATCCAGGATTCAGTGTTTATTAATTCTAAAAAGTGTTTTTACAATCCTATTTGCTCTGTGGATAAAATATTCTGAATAATATATTTGTGCACATATCCAGTACAGATCTATTCTGCCATATATAAAGTGTAAAAAATCAACTTCTAATTGATTTCTATACATTTCCTACACTCCGGTCAGGGTATTTCACATGAACTGTTTTTGTTAGCGAAGAGGAGTGGTGGAGTAGAGGTTGCTTTTGGCTCTTCATCTGAAATCATGTCTAGCAAAAAGAACCCTGAACCCTGGATTAATACACTGGAGACCTGACTGCAGTATGGTACACTCCTTCAGCCGTGGAACCGCAAACTAGTTACACAACCTCCTTGTGACACAGGGAGCTCATCGATAAAGGCAAGGGATGGACTGAATTCCCTGACACATTTTTCAAGATCCCCTTCACCTCTAACAGTCCATGCACGGTTCTCTGGTTTCCACTACAACAGGTTAAATAATAATTGTGTCTATTTTGTTTAGAAAATAAATGAAAAACTTGGCTTTGCGTTATTTACCGTAATAGAACCATGACAAGACTGGTTGAAGGATATATAACACCAAAAGGAGAAGCAATTTCATTTTTCTATTATAGCAGAAAAAAACCTTTCAGTAAACAAATGACATGTTTTCCTCCATCTGTCCTCAAAAAGACTTAGACACAGCGTGCGTGAAGTCTACAGCAGGGACAGTGGCTGTCAGCATGTTTTAATTGCATTTACTCTCCATAGATTGAATTCTGGAGATGCGTAAATGGACAATTTCTTTGTGACTTTCCCTGATGGACAGCGTGGCCGTACTACTTAACATACAAGCTGAGAGACACTCTTGAAAGTCAAAAAGGGGGACATTATAAATAATTACACCAAGAAAACAGGCATAAACCAGGACGATCGATCCCACGTAAACCAAGACACACGTTTACCCGACCGCCTGAGAATTACGAGTAATATTAACATAGCCAGCTTAACAAAATTAAACACTGGGGTCTCAGAAAAGTTATTAGACCTTACTCTTAATCTCCTCTTAACTTTCAAAGATGTGTGCTGTACTACAGGGTCTTGAATAAACGAGATTAGAACAACTGTTTGATGTTCTAATTTAAAGATGGCTGACTCAAGGCAGGATGTGAAGGAAATTGTTGGATCAAGACAGAGCAAAAACAATAAAATGACAAAAAAAAATACCCTAGCAATGTCAAAATATTTTTAATAAGCCTATAAAATAATTCCAGTGATTGATGTGAAGTACAATGAGACACCAGAGAAATTAAAAACCCCAGGTTTTACGGTATCAGAATATACTGTACTGACAAACACAAAATATACCTGGCTGGATTTTGGCTGTCTGTGGAAACAGTACCACAGGGATCCCATTTAAATTTCAACAAGGCCCAGTGAGTCACAGTTTAATGTAAGCCTGTTTGGGTGAGAAAGAAATGATGCCTCTTGCAATGGCAAGATAATGAGGCTTCCGATTTTTTCTCAAATAATTCATCCTCCATCCTTCCTGCTGCAGCCTTAATTGCGGCATCATCGTTCTCACCTGGATAACCCCACTGGCCTTCTATAACCAAGTAATTTTCCACTTGATTAGGAGAGAAAGCTTTCTACACCTCAAGTCTGATTGTGCCAATGTTCTGCTTAAAATTAAGTACTGGCTTTCCAGAACCTACAAGATAAAGCCCGCACTCCTCCAGTGCGGATTCGTGAGTTACATCCTCAGCTCCCACCTCATTCACATTCTAGAAGTCAGCCAGTTCTCAGAACACACCACACGATTTCAAACCTCAGTGCCGAGACTGCCCTCCCCCGCCCCACCCTGGGAAAGGCTGGGATTCGTGCATTTCCAAAGGGTGCCTACCTCCACCTCCTAAAAAAATGAACTTGTTGGAACACAGTGTTTTCCTTCAATTATGTCAAATTTTAAGTATGTTATTAAAAAATGTCATAAACATGTTTATACAAACTTGTTTTTGAACATGTATTTTAAAGAAAAGTTTTTAAAAAGGCAGAGGAAAGGACATATTTATAACAAGTGGGCGATGTACACAAGCTTGGTGACATTTGAGAGAAAAACTACGGAGGCAATGAAAATGCTAAGACTTCCGACTGCTGTAAACAGTGATCCCCCGGTAAAAGTTTTAGCATAAAAGCCCAGGCAGCCCAAACACTTACAGACCTTAAGGAACATCTTACGTCCCTGTGCCTCTCTGGAGAGCTCAACTGAGGGGACTCCAACCTCCTTATACAGACTGGAAGAAACACTGCCAGAGGTCCCTGACACACTGCCTACAAGTCTGCAGTGGAGAAGGCCAGGAGAGACTGATCTACCCCAATAGGCAGGTCCTCTCCCTACTAGCTCATTCTCTGGTAGTTTGTTAAAGGGAACAAATGTAAATGTTGCACTGACCCAGTGTGCATGTGTGATTAGGACTGTCAGTATTACCTACCCTTTGACATCCCAAATCTAAGAGTTTTCCCTTTGACCTTGATGCTCAGGATGAAACACTCCCTTGATTCTGGTTAGCTCCTAGTCGATCTTCCAGACGCAGCTGCAGTCACCCCCTGCACAAGGAGAGCCCAGACTGGAGAAGGTTCACTTCTCAGCTGTCTCATCAGACCTCAACTACAGCACAACTGACAATGCAACAGGGTAATCCGCTCACCAGGGCATCCACTCCAAAGTCCACAAATTCGCTGAGTCAGAAACTGTCTCATTCAGTTCGTACTGGTCAACCTACAATACTTACCAGAGTGGCTGGGAAACACGTCACAGACATGTGACAGACATGTGTTAGCTAAGCTGGAGTTTCCATGCTTCAGCTCTTGCAAACAAGACCAGTCATCACTAAGCACACACTTGGAGGCTACTTTCTAAGGTCCCTATTTCTTTCTCAAATTCTTGATGGAAAAGATGACTGAAGAGTTATCCTTCAAAGAATACTGTAACTGGTTCTTACATTACTATCCTGAGAATTTCCATCCTTCAATTTAGCTTGCACACAACTGTTACACTAATTTTCTAAATCACATTATGACTTTTTGTTCAAAATTCTTTAACAGATTAACATTACCTGTAGATCAAAATTCAAATTCTTTATTGAGAGATGAAAGGTCTTTCCTATGTTGACCCCAAACAACCTTTCTAGCACTCCTGACAGCTGTGACCACTTCTCCCCTTAGAACTCTTACTGCGCACAATGAGTTTTTCTTTGTTTACCCTCAAATTGCTGTTTGGAATCCTCGAAAACACTGTAATTTCAGATGCCCTGGTCATGACAGAGTATAGGACAATGTCTGAGATCATTCCTGGAATAACGAAATGCTTTTTTGATTTATCCTAGGCAGGGCTTTGAATTAAACATTTCAAGTCTGGTTGTGCAATAACAGGGCTGTCCTGAGTACTAATATTTCCTTGATTAACTGGCCTATTGGTTCTCAAGCCATAACAAGGAGATCCCTGAGAATGGGACATTTTCTCCATATAAACAAAAGAACAGCGTTATTGGTATATATATGTATAAATGTAGAATGTGATATTTTTCCTCCCATTGAAATACACCTAGTGATGGCAAGAGCAAATTTGCATGCATTTACATTTCTCTGTATCAGGAAGTGAGTGCCAAGGAGAGCTGAACAGAATAAATAAAATACATACTCGTGGTTTTTTTTTTAACATGATATTATTCTATTGTCTCTGCTGAAAATTAAATTCTTTGAAGAGTCAGGAATATATTTATGAGTAAGTAAAGTTATGTAAAATCATGGTCTGTATAAATAACCTGGATATTGTAAATCTACTAGACGTAACAATGGTCTCCAAACCTCTCATACCATCAGGAGGACATGAAGGTATTTCATACCCCTTTTGAATTATGGGGGTCTAGAGAAATGGAAAGATGTATTATTTGTGGTTTAGAAATCCCAAGATACCTAGCATAGGACCTTCAACAAAATTGGTATTTAGGGCAAAATGAAAAATGAAAGTATGATTTGTATTGTATTCTGAAACCACTGGCTATTTAGAAGTAGAGCTTAAATGGATATTATAATTTCTGTAAATGTTGTCCATAGAAGCTAAATGATTGCTTGGTAGTAGATGAATGAAAAAGAATTAAAATCTGCATTCCTGCCCATCTTACTTAAAAAGCACCAGATATTTTTCACTCTGGCTGAAAGTTCTCTAACATACACGATGCCCTATTAAAGTTGAGTATTTGAAAGAGCACTAAACCATCACTCCACCCATTCTGCAGAAAATGAGTTAGAAGGTACCAGAGCATGGACCCGGCATCCTCTTTCTTTGGTCATTCCCTCCACCGAGCAAGCTGAAAAGAGACAGATAATTTTCAAAACCTCTGCAGACTGACTTTTGGTAAGAGATGCTTTGTTCCCGATGATCACTATTTCTGTACTTGTGATCATTTTTTAATAGCTATTATCCTATCTTGTATCAGCATGATTTGTTTTCTCTGAACATTTCCTGCGTTTTGCTTTGGCCATAAAGTAAGTCTTAGCTGTATATTCTTGTCTCGAATGATAAATGAAACTCTTGGCTTCCATGTCTGGATGGATTAGATTCAGCTCTTTGTAGTACTTTGGGCGCATTATTTTCCCAAAGTTCACTGGTATAGGACTCTCCTCACTTTCTATTGGCCAGTTTGTGACAGGCGGCTAGCAGGCTCGCTGCAGTGCAGTCCTTAGGTTTTGCAATCTGGTGCAATATAAATAGTTTATGTTAATTACCCCCTTTCCACCTTCTGGGAGAAGACAGACATTTTGATTGCAAATTTTGCACTTGGTCATTAACACTCTGGTTTCTAGATATGCATTTGACCATTTTATAATGCCAAATGAGAATGTTAAAACTGTTACTGCAGGGACATTAATTACTTAAAGCTTACTTCTTTCAATGTCATAAGTTTGCTTCAGCTAATACATGTATACATGTGATCACCTTGTCACCCTGAAGTTTAAGTTATAAGCAATGCTATTTGCTATTCTGCTAAATGTATTCCATCTCCACAAGCATCATAGCAAATTGAATGCAATCTGGGATAGAATATTTGTCAATAATCATTTCCTCTTCCTGAAATAATTTCCTTTGTTTACATGGATGCTTTGGGGGGAGAAAATCAGAATCTTGAGGGTCAGTTTTAGAGGTATCTAAAATCTCTAGTAGAAATGGATGAGGAAACAGAATTACAATGTAATCGATGCACTCTGATTCAGATATTTCTATTTCTTAATGTGTTTCAAAATTTTTTGACACAGCTGTTCATACTGTGAGGTACAGACATGCACACATGTGTTGAGAGGTTAAGGTTCACAGTGGATCCAGAAAAGAAGCTGGTATTGCCTTGTGTCTACTCCATGCATCTGGGACAGACCAGCACATTGACCGTGAAAAGCTAAGCAGAACTTCTACTGGGCAGACGATCACAGAAGTAGAAAGACATTTTCTATTTCCAGCTACTAAGAGAGAAGGATGGACAGTGAATGCTATAGGATTCCATCTTCTCTGATTTAAACAGAATTTCCTGAGATACTAGGCCCATCATCTGACACAAGGAACGTATTCCTATGTCTAAATCTGTTCTGCTGATTACCTAGTTAACTACCACTGAAAATACACTGATCTGATGTGTGCATGCCATAATATGGAGTAGTATCATCTCAGGTCTTCAATCATGACTTAAATAGTAAGCTAATCATTGCTTAATAATATAGATTAGGATTGTGGACAATCCTAATTATAGGTGTAGGCACTACCACATGTAATATGTCTTGCTAAGGGATACACAGAAGGAAGAGAAAATTTTGTAACGTCTAAGCAATTTCAGGATATTCCACTGTAAGTGCATTATTCTTACAGAAGTTCTCACGACCGTTTTCTCCTCCACCTGCAGTTTCTGCCTCTCCACAATGCAGTAGCTCAAAATGAAATAGTCCTTTTCCCATAAGGTCAGCGTTCTTCTGGAAAGGTGCACCACACCAACCACATCTGAAACTCTCTGCATTAATAAGAAATTTTATCTGGCAAGTGAGTCATCCAGCTGAGATTCCTGGTAAGCAGATAAACTTAACCCTTGTTCCGGGCCTGTGAGAGCATGTCTCTCCTCTGGCAGGGATGGATTAGACTGTAAGCGTTTTATATCCGGGGCAGCATCTCCCGAGTCACCTCAAAGCACTGGGGACATCTATTTTTTCTGGTTGCACAGCACTGTAAAAACGATTGCTGGTCTCTAAGAAGGAAAAACAGAGATGTGAATTTCCCTTTTGAAGGCTTTTTCAAAATGATCTAGGAAACAGCCTGCTAGTTCGCTCGATGCCCAGATATTTTTCCTCTCCTTGCTTCCCTGCCTGATTAAGCATCATCGCATTTGTTCTAGAACCGGAAAGTATAAGTAGTTATTTTGGCACTTGACAAAGATAGCAATGCTGTTTATATACTAAAAAATCCAGAGGTGGTTTGTATAGGCATGGTGACGTATAGTTGACTGTGTGTGTGTGTGTGTGTGTGTGTGTGTGTGTGTGTGTGTGTGTGTCTCTAAGAGACATGCTGCTTTCTAAAACTTCATAAAAATTACCCATTGACGCTTACAACATCCATCTGAGGTCAATAAAGACAGGAAAGAAGGTAGAAAAACGTGTCGCAGAAGTCCTACAGTGCCCCAGCTACAGAGCTGATGCTGGAGTTGTACGGTGTTGCTTTCAGTATTACTTCAAGGAAGGTGGCAAGATTGATTTTTGTCGTGCTCACAATGGCAGTGGCTTAGAAAACAGTCTCTATGCATTCTCATTGTTTGGCTCTCAACTTTTTCAGGTAACTTAGGCTTGGAAAAAGAAGCAAGTCCCAGAAGTTGTAAAGAAAAAAAGAAAACCAAAACCCAGTTAACGAGATGAAGAGGATACTATGTGTACTGTTTTTAACTACACACAACACACATCTCCTTCCCTCCCCCCATAAAATGGAGAGAAAAACTGAGTATATATATGACCAAATGACAGTGGATAATAGTAGCAGGTATCTCCACGTACTGGTCAAAACCAAAAAGGTTTTAATTGTGATGGAGCAAGAGCTGGGCAGTGGAATAAGTTTTGTTAAGGCAGATTACTTAATATAAGTTTACCAACATTTGATACACAGGGCTTGCTTCAAAAGGATTCTTCCATATATATACACCCATTCATTCATTCAATAAATATTTACACAGTGTCTGCTATTGTTTTAGGTGTTGGGGATCCAGCCAAGAACAAACGTGCACAATTCCCAGGGCACTTGAAGATTCCATTCTAGTGAGTGAAGATGCAATAGAAACAAATATTCTAAATGTATCTGATGGTGACACGTTCTTCCGGGAAAACTGAGCAGGGAAGGGGATATGGTTTGCCGAGCTGAGGGATCGGAGAGGAGGTGTAGTGCAGGGTGCTATTTTAAATCATGGTCACGGAAGGCTTCATCGAAATGATCTCCAGCTTCATTAGAAAAAAAAAATCTTACTATTTGATTTTCTCAAATAAGAAGTTAAGACGTGAAGTAGAGAAGAGCTCTATATAGACAATCTGTTTTTTAAAAAAGCTGCATCTACTGAAGAGGACAGCCCAGCGTCCATGACAGCCAGAAGTGCTCGGTCCTGACCCGTACCTCTGCCTCCTCTATTCGACGGGAGACTATTTGAGGCTGTGGATCTGGTCACCGAGTCGCAGCATGATGACGTGACACTGGGTACCACATAGAAGCCTGTCAGACAGACTGGAAGAAGATCCCCAGAAGCGTCCATAGTGTATCTAAGGGGAGAAAGTCTGCCTCTGGAACTCGGAAGTGAACTTTTAACTTATCCTGGGGTGATAACATCACCCAGTGAGCACAAGGCACACACTGCAGGAGGGGAGAAGCTGGAGCACCTCCCCTCTTCTCTCCCCATCAAGGCAGTGGGCAAACTGTGCACCTTGCCTGCCCGCTGGATGCCACCACTAAACATACAGATATCATTCTCGCTGGTGCCCAGGGAACAGGGAGACTGAAGACCTCCCCTAGGAAACACTTCAACGTGTGAGGAGCACTCTGTTTAATTCAAGTTTATGATATTAAGAGGACTCCTGTAAAACTAGAGTCTGTCCAAAGGAAATGATGTTAAGATGTTAACTAAATTATTGTGGTGATCACTTCACCATTTATACAAACATTGAATCACTATGTTGTACACTGGAAGTCAATACAATATTGTATGTCAGTTATACCTCAATAAAAAAAAACTATTTTCATTAAAAAAAATCAAGGGAAGAAACAACACCATGCTGCGTCCATGAACCTGAGCTACAAACTTTAACTAATTTAAGAAATTCTGTTCTAATATCATATAATTCCATGAAATTTATTATAAAATCGAAAGATCACTATATATATATATATTATAGTCTATATTCTTATTTATACTTATTTTTAAAGTATATATTTTATAAAATAGGTAAAATAATTATAAAATACAATTGTATAACATTAATATATTTTATAAGAAATTTAATTATATATTATCTCATAAAATAATTCATAAAATATTTTGTAAAATAAAATATATCCTATAAATACACAAAAATATAAAATAAAATACCACATATTATATACAATATGTGGTAAGCCCACAAGAGCTAAGGTACAAGTAATACATGACTATTAATATCACCACTGCTATTATATTTTTAGGAAGGACTTTATATGTGGCAGGCCCTACAGTAAGTGCTTTGCCTCATAACTCACTGGTATGTATAGATTATTATTCTGACTTTACAGATGAGAAAGCTGAGTCATAAAGAAAAGAACTTACATAGCTTTCTGAAAGCAGTCATGCACCTACCCCAAGCATGCGAGCACCTAGCCTCTAATTTCACTGTGTTGGGGACCGATACTTTCCATAATAAGCATGTTCTCTATTACAGTTGGTACAGACAAGAAATGTAAACGATCTGGACACACGTTGTGGGAGACTTAGTAGGAAATGCTACCAAGCAGAGTCTTTTGCAGAGTATATGTGCCGGCTAAGATTTGCCAGGATGTTCTCTGCCACCTGCCTTGATGTTCTGGGAAACATTTTTATTCATTGAACAAGTATTTACTGAATAGATGACTGGGAGAAAAGATTTAAAGCAGACATCCACTTAGGACACAGGGTATAAATTTTAGTAAGAGAATGGAGTGAAGGGGCAAACAGAAGGCTAATAAAATAACTGAGGTGAGAAATGATAAAGGTCTGATCTAGGATAGTAGCCATAAGACTGGAAAAAATGGAGTTGGCAAAAGAGATACCTGCAGAATTAAAGGATATGTGACCATCCATTGAGGGATGGTACAAGGATAGTAAAATATAAGGTTGCTCTCAGGTTTCTGCCAGGTGGATGGATGGTACTGCCATTGAATGAGACAGAAAATAAAGAAAGAAAATGAGATTTTTGTGAGAAAGATGATGAAATTTCGTTTATACTGAAATGAAGTTCCTTTGGACTTCCAGTTAGTGGTTAGAAATAGGGCTTTGGAGTTCAGATTAGAGGTATAAGTTAGAGAGTTAATGGCACACATGATCACTGAAGCCCGGGGAAACAAGATAAAAGGCAGGGGTGATAGAGTATCAGTATAACAGGAACCAGGAAGAAAACGGAGATGGAGAGCGCAGGAGTCTCAGGTCAGGAGGGAGTGCAGGAATAAACAGGGTTACCCTTTCTAGAGTCCATCCTGATAAAACATCCCTGACTGAACCCTGCCACACTTCCATCTCGTGGGAAAGTAGAAAGGTTGAGAGGGTCTGAGCTGTCACATAGTTAAGACACTATCAAATTTCTAGCTGGGATTTTCAAGCAGGCATCATTTTTATGTACAATCATTGCCTAAACATGCAGCAGAGACTCACAATTTGAAACTTTTTGAGCAAACACTTTAAAGTTGAGAGAGTCCACAGAAAGTTATCTCGATTTGCCTAAGTGCTAGGAAGTACTTGCCTTTTTACTCTATGTTACTATGAGTCACGGACAAAAAGACCACATCAGTCTACAGTTAAGAGTATATTTGAAACAATGAACATATTTTTTTTTCAAATAAACTTTTCACTTTGAAATAACTTGAGATTTAGTAAAAAGTTGAGAAGCTAGTATGAGGAGTGTACCCTTCACTCAGTTCCCATCAATGTTAACATCTTACACACATACACACAGCACGTTTGTCACAACTACGGTTGACACCGGGACACCATTCTTAACCAAATTCTGGACTTTTTTTCACATTGCACTAGTTTTTCCACTTCAGGATACAGATGAGAACACCCCACCACGTTTAGCTTTCATGGCTCTTTCATCTCCTGCTCTGTGACCATTCCCAACCTTTCCTTGTATCTCATGACTTTGAAGATACCAGTCAGGTATTTTGCAGGATGGTCTTCATTTGGGTTTTTCTGATTTTTTTTTTTATCAAAGATTAAACTGAGATTATGGGTTTTAGGGAAGTGACTTTCTCAGCTTACACTCAGAGAGAGAGGCAAGTGCTATTAACATGAGTTCTCACTGATGATGTTAAGTTTGATTCCTTGATTAAGGTGGTTCATCTGCTAGCTTTTTCTAATGTAGTTAGTATTTATTTTTCTCAGAATCCATGTTTACACACACAGCGGGCTTATTATATTCTGCTTTAGATGACTGTTCTGGAGACAGCCCAGCCCCCTGGAGGATGCGCCTTAGAGAACTCTCCTAGCTCTTCCTGCGAACCTAGGAATCAGACCTTATTATACTGATGAGTAACTAGTCCGATCAGATATAGTCAGACGGTACGTAAACATACATGTCTACTTGAGAAATGCCATGTCCGAATTAAGTAGAAAGACAATCTGATATTCATTACCAAAGTCCTAACCATCAATAGTCAAGAACTGCAATTCAGACATAAATACATAGAAACCAGGTCCTAATACATATAAATTGCAATTCAGTATCTTCTCAGGCAATTAAAAGAGTAAAAAAGTAATAATCCTGTAGTTCTTGTAATTGAGGTATAGTTGATTTACAATATTATATTAGCTTCAGGTGTACAAAATAATGATTCACAATTTTTATAAATTATACTTCATTAATAGTGATAATAAAATACTGTCTAAAGTCCCTGTGTGGTGCCGTTTATACTTGTAGCTTATTTATGTAAACATAATAATTTGCACCTCTTAATTGCCAGCCCCTCTCTTGTCCCACCCCTTCCTCTCCCCACTGGTAACCACTGGTTTGTTCTCTGTATCTGTGAGTCTGTTTCTTTTTTGTTACACTCACCAGTTTGTTTTATTTCTTAAATCCCACATGTAAATGATAATGTGTGCTGTATGTCTTCCACTGTCTGACTCATTGCACTTACTGTAATGCCCTCCAGGTCTATCCATGTTGCTGCAAGTGGCAAAATTTCATTGTTCTTTTGCTGAGTAATATTTCATTGTATAGATAGACCACATCTTCTTTATCCGTTCATCTGTTGATGGACACTTCGGTTACTTCCACATCTCAGCTACTGTAAATAATGCTGCTGTGGACACTGGGCGTACATATCTTTTTGAATTAGTGTTTTCATTCTCAGTATATACCCAGAGGTGGAACTCCTCATCTGCAGTAAGTGACAGTTTCACCTCTTCCTTTCCAATCTGGATTCCCTTTCTTTCTTTTTTCCTGTCTGATTATTGTGGCCAGGACTTCCAACACCACATTGAACGAAAGTGGCAAGAGCTGATATTCTTGGCTTACTCCTGATCTTACAGGAAACGTTTTCTGTTTTTCACCACTGAGCATGCTGTTAGCTGTGGGCATTTCACATATGGCCTTTACTACGTTGAAGTATGTTCCTTCTATAGCCACTCTCTGCAGAGTTTTAATGATAAATGGATGTTGAATTTTGTTTTCTACATCTATTGAACTAATGACATGATATGGTTTTCATTCTTCAGTTTGTTAATGTGAGGCATCACACTAATTGACATGCAGATATGGAACCACTCTTGAGTCCCTGGGATAAATCCCACTTGTCATGGTTGATTCACAGTGTACTTGCCTTTGTAAGTGAGCTTTCTCCTTCCATAACTTTCATGTTTCTAGCCATGGTCTTTTCTAGCTTTGGACCCAGAGGTCCCAAAGCTGGTGTTGAACAATTAGTGAGTGGGGCTGGTTCCTGACACCTGTGAGGTCCGAAGTGTCTTGTGTTGGCCTCTAGGTGGAATGGTGGCTGGCCTGCTGGTGGGTGGGGGGTCCTGCCACTGAAAGCTCCAGAGCTGCAGTTGTCCTGGGGCTGGTATCCGCCCACTGGTTGGTGAGGTTGGTCCCAAGACTAGAGCTGGCACACTGGTGGGCAGGGCCAAGGCCCAGGGCATTCGGGTGCTGGTGCCTGCCCGTGGGTGGGTGGAGCTGGGTCCTAGGTCTCTGGCGGCAAGGCCTTGGAGTCCCAGGTCTAGTGCCTGTGCACTGGTGTGTGGGCAGGGCCACGTCCAGGGCTGGCTCAGGGGGTCTTAAGGAAGTCAGTTTGCTGGCGGGTAGTGCTGTGTCCTTGCCCAGGTAGTTGCGAAGTGTCCCAGCACTGGTGCCTACAGGCTGGTGCTGGTGGGTGAGTGGAGGCTGGGGCCTGAGGGTAATAAGCTAGAGGGAGGATTTGAAAACGGTGCTCCCCAGCACCAGAGTCAATATGGCAGAACAAGCTCCCCAAAACAGCTGCCACCAGTGCCGATGTCCCCAGGGGGAGTGCCTCCTGGTGCCTCCTGCCTCTCCAGGAGGCTCTCTAAGATCAGCAGGTGGGTCTGACCCAACACCTTTCAAATTACTTCTGCCCTGTGTCCCTCTAAGAGTGGAGTCTCTATTTCCACACAGCCATCTTGGTCTCCTGGAAGCAAGATCCTGGGGGCTCATCTTCCCAGCACAGGTCCCCCTGGATGGAAGCTCAACGTGCGGCTCAGACCCCTTGCTCCTTGGGGAGCACATCCATAGTTGTAATCATTATCCTGTTTGTGACTCGCCCCCCCAGGGCTTAAATCCCATGACTCCATCCCTCCTACCCATCTCCTTAAGGGTCTTTGTTTATAGCTTTAGCTGTAGAAGAATTTTGCTGGTAGTTTTCAGTCTTCTTCACTGACAGCTGTTCTGTAAACAGTTGTAATTTTGGTGTGTGCCTGAGAGAAGGTGAGCTCTTGGTCTTTCTACTCTGTCCCCTTGGGTTAACGATCAATCCTACAATCTTTATGTAGTATTTAATTTGTAGTCATCAATATTTATGTGTATGTGCATAATTTAGGTATTTGCTCTTATTTATACAGTACTTACTTATTCAGCATCCTGCATCATTTGATTAAAAGACTGCTTACAAAAATAACATAGTATAAATGGGCCAAAATGTACTGAGGTTTTAGCAAATAAAACTAATATGAGTTTAAACCTACACAATATGCAGCTTGAAATTAATGGCAACTTTTCTGCCCAAATTTTGTCCAATATAAAGTCTCTGTTTAAAACATCAGAAACTGAGGTAATTGATTCTATTGCCAATAATACTAGGAAGTATCCTAATTTGTATTTTAAGAGACCTATTATTCTTAGGGCCTTACAATCTAGATTTCTTTCTGCTTCATCCTAAACAATGTGCATCTCACATTTTTTGAAACTTGGAGCAATAGCTTTTAATGTTTCCCACTGAATTCCAGGGTTTAGATCTCAAAAGTGTATCACAGCATCAGAAAATATATTGCTCTTTGAAGAGTCAATCATATCAGATGCCATCCTGCTAATGTATTATTCATGACTCGGTTACAGATAAACAATAACACGAAAGAAAAGCATTAAAAAGTCACATGTATCAGAGAACCCTTTTGCAGAGGAATAAAAATTGAGGATGAGCAGGTTTAAAATAGATAAATTAATAAATAAGGTAATTAAATGACTTTTTTACAATAATTAATATTCTAGATAATAAACTCCTTTAGGATACGGACAGACTCTAAGCCAAATTCTATAAAGTTCTAATATGTTACACAGTATGGTTCCTTAACAAATTAAATACTACTTTAATTCAGTTCATTTATATTATAATTAGTATTTAAAATATATGCTAATGAGATAAGACCTTACTACAAAATACGGACACTTTGATTATAAATTCATACTTATAGTAAGTGGAAAACCAGAAATGTATGATAATCTGATAGGGTATATTAGGTGGAGAAGTGTAAGGGACTTTTTGATACAGTTTATGTGTATTTTAGGAAGAAATTTTTAAAAGCCCTCCAGATGATCTCACTTGGTGGTAAGAGAATGTATAGAGGGGAATCTTACATAATTTTCCTTTCTAATCTTTCTTATCTTGCTTTTCTCCTGGTATTATATTCAATCAAAGATACCACTGTGCTGCAAGGTTAAACGCAAAGTCAGGTGGAAGCTCACAGATACTCCATTTTGTCAGATTTAACACAAACACCTTTTCAGTCTGAACGAAAACTACCTTGTGTAGTTTTCATGGTGAGTAATGTAGCCTTCAGTTGATCTAACCATGCTTCTTACAACACCAAACTAATCACACCCTTCTCATCTTAAAGCTCTTCAACCCACCTGCCCTTGGTTCACTGAACTGTTTATCCATCTTCTCGGCGCACTGTGGCGCTTGGCCAACATCTCCTCCCCTTTGCCATCTAACTCCTGTTTATGTCTCACCTCTCAGCCTTCTCTAAAAAGCCGTCCTCCTAACTGTGTCCTGCCCTGCTCTCCTGTGTGTTCCCTGTAGGGTGTAACACAGACCCTTCATTCCCCAAGCATCTCTTGCGTGCAAAGTCCTGCTGTCAGTGTGAACAAGGCAGACCTGATCCCAGCTTCAGGGGCTGCACAGCCAAGCTGGGAATAAAGGCTTCAAGCAAACAATTAGAACACTTAACACAATTATGAGAAGTATTGAGGGTATCTTAAAGGAGAAAAGAGGAAGGCACAGAAACGCAGAGCGGCGGAGCCTAACCCAGAGCGCTGGGGGAGCGAAGTCCTCCTTGAGGATGTCAGGCGTGCTCTGCCACTGTGGCCTCGGCAAAAACAGGAAAAACGCAAAAACAAACAAACAAAACATTCAAAACATATTCAAAAAATTCTAAACAGACGGAACAACATATGCAAAAACATCTTAAGGCTTAAGGCAAAGGAGAGGAGGGAATCTGGCACATTGTAGGAACCAGGAGGAGGAGTAACACAAGATGAGGCTGGAGAGTGCACTGGACCCAATGCGTGCCCGCCATGGAGGTGCCCTCCTCCCAGCGTCCCCACAAGGACCTCGCCCCTGGGCTGTGAGGAGGGCAGCTGGCTGTCATGGCCCAATGGCGACCCCTTGGTGACCCAGCATGACATGCCACTGCGGTCACGCTCTTTCCTGTCTATGACTAAGCTAAGCACGGTGGGAGCAAGAGGGTCTGGTCCTTTCTGCCCAGTGTGGGAGTCCTCTAATGGGTCCTCTTGCTTCAGGCCTCCATGGGATTGGCCAAGACTTTCTGCAGTTTCCTTCACACATCATATACACCTGACTACCCTAGTCTGAGGCTCTCTCTCTCTGAATTTTGGTGTTGTTGACTTTGACATATGATTATTTGTTTTGAGATTCAAAGAATGAATACAGTATTATAGATACTACCCATGAGACACAACAAATGAGACTCATGTGATTTCATTTCCAGATTTCAATACTTCAGTGGAAGTGGATCTTTTTTTTTAAGAAAAACTGCAACAATTGTCAAAGTTTTCAATTTTTTCCCTAAAAAACCCTCAAAATCAGCTATGTCTGGATGAAGTAGTTAGCTCTCAATATTTTTCTGTTTTCCTTAAACAAGTATATAATTACAGCAGTTCACAGCTGGAAATAGCACATGTGGTGCAGCTCAAGCTACAACAGAGCCGAGAAAGGTTCACTCCATTACTCTTGTTGAGTTTGCACAATGAGCTACTTGCCAATTACGACAGTTACAAGGCTTTTCTTCAAACGGAGAAAAGGATCTACTACCTCAAGTTAGTAAATACATGCTCCAGTAAACCTTTCACGGACTCCTGCGAGGGAGGAAGTGTTCATTAGGGTTGTCTCTCCACCTCCTGTGCCCCACCGCCACGGGTGTATGAGCCATGCATGTGACTCCATGAGACAGATGGATTGACCCCACACCCTGCTCCAGTCTAAGACAATCAGGACACTCTCAGCATCCTTTGCCAAAGCCAAGTATAGGTTAATGGAGAGATCTCAGGACTTGGGTCTAATGACAGTGAGAAGTGATGCCTGTACCCCTTGAATCCCCCTAGACGTGAAGGTATAAAGTTGCTACAGGCAGCCGCTGGAGACAGTCAGGGAAACCAGACTGAAGAGAAAGCTGACACAGCAAAGGTAGTGGAAGCAGCAGACACAGGATCTGCCTGGGCTGTGTCTGAAGACAGCCCGATCCCACCTGATGACGCAGGACAGGCTGAAACATCTCCTGGTACTTGTGCCACGAAAACCATTCTAATACACAAAGGTGTTTTCCTAGTTTTCTCAGTTTAAAGTGACACGTTCGATCGTGCATCTCAGCTTACCTTCCTGCCCTTTCCAGGGAACTAATGGACAATTGTCATTCAATGCTTCAGGTTTAACTTTGTTGATCTTCCCAAAATACAGACTTGAAAAAGTCTGTGTACCGTTTCAACAAGTATCAAAGATTTGTAAAATAAAATAAAATATAAATTTGTCCCTTAGCTAATTAATGTGATTAAACACTTGGACGCTAAGTGAAAATCACGACTGAACGAACACCTTAAGGGGTCCACCCTTGCAAAGCAGTAGACTCTTCTGACTTAAAAAAAAACAAACAAACTGATATTTTGTTTATATGTTTGCAGTGATGGCCAAATCTAGGCCGTGTTTGTTTGTTTCGTCTATATAATACATACACACACATACAACACGCACACACACACACACACACACACACACAGAACTCTGCATGGCAACAATCAACCTGAGATGGAAAGCAGCTATTCACTTCAGGACGAGCCTGAGCTGCCGGCTTTGATTGCAAGGTCCACGTCACCCTTTTAGAGATCTCATCACTGTAAGGTTCTGGAATATGTGACCTCTGATTTAAGGGTGCACCTTCATATTTTGGCAGCTAAGTACATATTTGTTTGATCTACTGAAAAAAACCTGACAAGGGAATCCAAATAATTAGCACAAAAGCAAACCATGATTTCAGGTGAGTAAAAGGAGCAATTTTCAAATTCTTGGTAATAAGACTCCTAACCACCAAACAGATGCATATAGTTACCTGTAGGTCTTCTTCTGCTATCTTCTTTTGGAGCACTTCAAGGCACTTGGTAAAGTCAGTATGGTCTTGATCAGGAGTTGAAATAAGTTCACATCCCTATGTTAAGTAAGATAAAAGGCAGGAATAAGTAATGATGTCGGCTTATGAAGAAGATCAAGGGCTATGAAAGTAAAGTAAGACATACCCTGCTATGCCTGTGTGATTACCTCGATCATTAGGATCATTATTATTACCCATTTTTATTTCACATAACAGGACATCTCAGGAACGGTGGTAGACTATCACCATAATGATCTGATTATGACAATCATTTCACCCAGGAAAGTACAGATCATACTACATTAATAGTCTTTAAAAATCACTGCTGTGATGACATTCAAGATTAACATAAGGACTCAGATACAAGTATCGTAAAACATATTCACAGTGAAATTATCTGAAATTGAAATGAAACTCTTCCTAAAAACTTTGAATTTCTTTAAGCACACTTGTAAGTTTACTTACATGAATGGAAAACCTAACATTGAACTGATGACAAATTACATTTTAAGTAAAATCAAGTTAACTATCCTATAAAATTCCTTTACAGCTGCCTTTTCTTCCCTCCATGTAAAAAGAAGCAGGAAGACCTGTGTCTGTATAAGTTTGTCTCTTGGATTCTCTTTTGGACATAATGAAGTGAATTTATAAGTTCTTTGCCTCTTCAAAAAGGATAACTTACCTATTGAAAAACACTAAAATATATTTATAAACATACGCCACAGAAGTACCAGCTTGCTGGCACTAGTGAACTGAGATGCTTCAAGAAATGGTATTTTTGAAATGACACCTCTTCCTCTAAAGCCTTAGAAGCAAGGGTATATAAAAACAGAGCACAGTGAGGCTTCAGACTTCTTAATTCTGGAATAAAACAATGCCAGGTCTGACACACAGCTGAGTAAGGGAAAGCTAAATATAATCTAGTATATAAAGTCGCCATTCAAAGAGTTTTCAAGGATACAAAACACCCATACTGCCTCTTAAATTACTCCAAGAACCATTCTCAGTAGATTTAAACGTTCTTCTTAAACTTCAAGGTCTCTTTAAATGTGTCAAGTTCAACCTGTGCTTCATTCATTTATGACTGACCTTACAATGTAGTGACCAATGAAAAAATTAACTTCTCATCATTCAGAAATATATTATGCCCTCAAAGATGTATATGTCATCTTTACAAGATCATCGACATATACTTTCCTGACCCTAAAAGAACACTGAAATTTACTATAATGGCCAAGCAAGGGTATAAAGAAGTTGACTTGCTTCAGGCTCACACTCCTAAAAAAGAAGATATGAGAATATGCCAGACCATACAGGAATATTATCAGGACATCAGACTGCCACCAAACCGAAAGACATTATACTCCAAGTTCTTTGAAGACAGGAGTTATGTTTTATTCCTTACTGTTTCCAGTGACTGGCACCTGTCTGCTGTACAGTAAAAGTGTCCAATAAGTAATATTCTTGAGGAATAAAAACGTCTGCTGGCAAAGGGGTAGGAGAGTGTGGTACCTTACTGTTAAATATAGCATACACTACAATGGGGAATTATCTTCCTCTCTAAAGTACTGACAGTAATCGTTCCAACAAGAAGAAACCTAATTTAAAAGGCAGATAGAAACAAAAGCCTGAGAGATGGGGAACAAATAGCCATCTATCTTCACAGCTATCCTCAGAGAAGCAGCACAGATCCCCAGGAAATGTTACAGCCCCAGAGAACTCAAGAAGTACTCTATCTAGCTTCACCATGACATTTTGTAGATTAAGAAAATAACAAGAGGTTTCGACTGACTGGCTAACCACTGGATGGCTAGGTGGTAATTAGCAGCTAGTCACGTCTAAAAATCCAATTTATCCACTCCCGTGAAGTGGGAACAAATTCCAAGACATCTCATAGAACAAGGTCATCCAACATCTCTAGAGCCGGTTCCACAGAATGACATTACAAAAAATCTCCTCAAAATCTAAGAGCAAGGCTTGAACAATATCTTACTTCACTTCATCAGTTTAAGACGGACACACAGCACTGAAAAATTCAGTTATGGACATGGAGATTACCAGCACTGAAAAATTCAGACTGCATCTAAACCAAGAACTTCAAGAAACTCTAACTGAGGTGTTGGTGTTTATCAGCCACCCAAGGCTTCTTGGACTCTTCACCAGTTTAAATGAATCTAATCTCATCACAGACTGAGAACAAATTCACTACAAGTAGGAACAGCTCCAACAGCCCTCGGAGGGCAGCTTTCAACCCCTTAGAAAGGAGATCTGCAAAACAGAGTATTATTAACCGAAGTGCAATAACAGGCCTTTGGCCAACTAAAGATGTTTTCACTGTCTTCTGGCCTTAGGATAACATATTAAGATCTAAAAGAGGAGAAATATAAAACTAAAGATGAGAAACTATTGAGAACCTGCAGACAAGGAAAAATGTAAAAATGCTATTAGGCATCAAGCTATGCTCACCCATCATGTTACATGTCAAATATCTATTTATAATTATTGACAATAGAGAGTAAGATTCCATTTCCTGGAGTCAGAAGCACTGGGCACTGTGAAGAATTTCACTGGACCTGATGTTTTAAAAAAACAAAACAGAACACGTCACACTGACTATTCAAGGACCCATATGATATAAAAGATATGAGATTTGGCCCATTAAAAAAGTACGTCATTCTCTAATGAATTATTTCCAGTATTAGTTTCCTAATAGATACCTTTATATATTTACTGTAAAATACACAGTAATCTCCCAAAGCTTAAACTATAAAATTCTTTAAAACAGCCTTAAGATACCAATGTTTGAGTGGATACTCCTGTTTCAGCTAGTACTCTTTGATTTTTCTCAGTTGTCTGAAATATATTTTCTTAGGATACAAATTATTATTTTATGAGCCAGTGGGTAGCTCCAATCTCATACTATGACTTTTTCTTGTGTATCTTTCTCATTTTACAAATAGAAATTTAAATTACAATTCTAATAATAAGTTCTCCTTATGAACACACCACTTCTTTCAAGCTGGCTTATTATTTTTTAATATGATTTTTATTGATTTTGTTTCATACTAAAATTTGAAAGTAAGAGACTGGGATTGACATCACAAATTTCAGTATGTGTCCAAGTCGAGGCTATTCCGATTTTTTGCTCTAACCTAAAAAGAAATCTTTTGAAGACGAAGAAGCCCAACGCCCACCCATTCCCTCCAAATCATACCCACATAAAAGGAAAAGCAAGGAGACCCAAGTAAGTTCGAACAACTAGTTGAAAAATTTGGTTCCAGTGTGTTGAACTGACCACAGTCTTCCTTATCAAGTCTCTCTCATCCCATAAACCCAAACCAGGAAAAGACACATAAATTTAATTATAAATCGATTACCAGAGGCACAACCAACTACTTTTTTAGGGGCTTCCCAGGTGTCTGCTGTTTTATTAAATAGTACTGTGCACAGAAGGAGGAGGACTCCACCAGATACTGGTAATACAGCCCAGTGGAAAACAAAAACATGGATAACATAATTAGTAAATATATAAATTATAAATACGTGTGTGTTTGTGTGTGAGAAAGATAGACAGCATAAAGGGGAGGGTCCTTGTCTACTTCTCTTTTCCCTTACAGAGAAATTCCTAGTCATACTTGGCCACTGTGTAATAGATGCTTCAAAGAAGGTCAGTCTTCGGGTCACCCTTAAATTGCTCTTTTCTTTTCATCTAGTAGTGGGGGTACTGTGGGCATTCAAAACACCATTTTGACTTTGGGGCTATGCTGCACTCTTCAAACAGAGCCAACTGCAACACACCGCAATAAGGGATGCCAACTCGGCAAAAACAAAAAACAAAGAACAAAAACACTGATCAATTACATTAGCTTCTCCTCAGCAGAGGTGTAACTGAAGAACAAAAAAACTGCAGTATGGAGTACTGTAGCATAAAAAATTGAAAACTGAAAGTAAATTGTCGTAAATTAAAACAATTCGTAATGATCAAGGGAATATCATGAATTCATATTAAAATGGTAGGTGCCTGAAGAGCCAGGGAAACAAAATTTTAAAGCAAATGTTAAAGGTGCAGAAAGATGTAGAAAGTTAGAAATAAGGTAAATTAATCTTACCGTCAATATGATATCTTATCAGAATTGAGGAGACTGATGATTAGAAAGAAGCAAATTTACCTACAAAGTACAGAAGCAGTACTTACATACAGAGAATGCACTCGTGGAGCAAATTAACCAAAGTGGAACAAATCTCTCTCACACACACACACACACATACTCGCGTGCGCACACACATACACAGAGCACACAGCATAGAGGCAAAAATACACGTCTGGCAATCCTTGCCTACTGCTCTGGGATCCCAGGACCTTCAGGCATGAGGAAGTTCACTGCTCCTTGAGTACCAGGAAACTGATCCTGTATTTCAGTTGTTAGGACAATACCAACACATACCAAGCAGTCTATGGAAGTTTGATGGATAAACAAACGAAGGATGGACTAAAACCATTTCTCTCCTCATGGGACTAATGGTACATTTCTCTACAATATAAATGGGGGTAAACCAGACAATGAGTCTAATAAAGAAAATTACAATGACGTTATTTTTTCAGGTACCATGCTTGCTACCTGCTGCCATTAGGAAACTATGAACACTTATGTTTTAGGGTAGGATAAATAAAATTCTTAAAATGGGGACAAATATTACTGCTTCATATGCAATTACATAAATTAAAATGCACCAACACATTAATGTTAACAAAGTTAACATCCAATCAGGGAAAGTGAAATACAAATGTACGTTTAGGCTAACAAATGCAGCCATAAATGACTCACAATTTTTTTAACATTTTTTATTGATTTATAATCATTTTACAATGTTGTGTCAAATTCCAGTGTTCAGCACAATTTTTCAGTCATTCATGGACATATACACACTCATTGTCACATTTTTTTCTCTGTGATTTATCATAACATTTTGTGTATATTTTCCTGTGCTGTACAGTGTAATCTTGTTTATCTATTCTACAATTTTGAAATCCCAGTCTATCCCTTCCCACCCTCTACCCCCCTGGTAACCACAAGTCTGTATTCTCTGTCCATGAGTCTTTAGATTCCACATATGAGTGATATCATATGGTATTTTTCTTTCTCTTTCTGGCTTACTTCGCTTAGAATGACATTCTCTAGGAGCATCCATGTTGCTGCAAATGGCGTTATGTTGTCGGTTTTTATGGCTGAGTAGTATTCCATTGTATAAATATACCACCTCTTCTTTATCCAGTCACCTATTGATGGACATTTAGGCTGTTTCCATGTTTTGGCTATTGTAAATAGTGCTGCTATGAACATTGGAGTGCAGGTGTCATCCTGAAGTAGGGTTCCTTCTGGATACAAGCCCAGGAGTGGGATTCCTGGGTCATATGGTAAGTCTATTCCTAGTCTTTTAAGAAATCTCCACACTGTTTTCCATAGTGGCTGCACCAAACTGCATTCCCACCAGCAGTGTAAGAGGGTTCCCCTTTCTCCACAGCCTCTCCAGCATATGTCATTTGTGGATTTTTGAGTGACGGCCATTCTGACTGGTGTGAGGTGATACCTCATTGTAGTTTTGATTTGCATTTCTCTGATAATTAGTGATATTGAGCATTTTTTCATGTGCTTTTTGATCATTTGTATGTCTTCCTTGGAGAATTGCTTGTTTAGGTCTTCTGCCCATTTTTGGATTGGGTTGTTTATTTTTTTCTTATTGAGTCATATGAGCTGCTTATATATTTTGGAGATCAAGCCTTTGTCGGTTTCACTTGCAAAAATTTTCTCCCATTCCGTAGGTTTTCTTCTTGTTTTATTTCTGGTTTCCTTTGCTCTGCAGAAGCTTGTAAGTTTCATTAGGTCCCATTTGTTTATTCTTGCTTTTATTTCTTCTAGGAGAAAATTTTTGAAATGTATGTCAGATAATGTTTTGCCTATGTTTTCCTCTAGGAGGTTTATTGTATCTTGTCTTATGTTTAAGTCTTTGATCCATTTTGAGTTGATTTTTGTATATGGTGTAAGGGTGTGTTCTAGCTTCACTGTTTTATATGCTGCTGTCCAGTTTTCCCAACACCACTTGCTGAAGAGACTGTCTTTATTCCATTGTATATTCTTGCCTCCTTTGTCGAAGATTAGTTGACCAAAGGTTTGTGGGTTCATTTCTGGGCTCTCTATTCTGTTCCATTGGTCCATATGTCTGTTTTGGTACCAATACCATGCTGTCTTGATGGCTATAGCTCTATAGTGTTGTCTGAAGTCTGAGAGAGTTATTCCTCTTGGTCTTTGATGGTTCCATATAAATTTTATTATGATTTGTTCTAGCTCTGTGAAATATGTCCTGGGTAATTGGATAGGGATTACATTAAATCCGTAGATTGCCTTGGGCAGTGTGACCATTTTAACAATATTGATCCTTCCAATCCAAGAGCATGGAATATCTTTCCATTTTTTAAAGTCTTCTTTAATTTCCTTCATCAATGGTTTATAGTTTTCTGTGTATAATTCTTTCACCTCCTTGGTTAGATTTATTCCCAGATATTTTATTACTTTGGGTGCTATTTTAAAGGCGATTGTTTCTTTACTTTCTTTTTCTGTTGATTTATCGTTAGTGTAAAGAAATGCAACTGATTTTTGAACATTAATTTTGTAACCTGCTACCTTGCTGAATTATTCAATCAGCTCTAGTAGCTTTTGTGTGGACCTTTTAGGGTTTTCTATATATAGTAACATGTCGTCGGCATATAGTGACACTTTTACCTCTTCTTTTCCAATTTGGATCCCTTTTATTTCTTTCTCTTGCCTGACTGCTGTGGCTAGGACTTCCAGGACTACGTTGAATTGGAGTGGTGATAGTGGGCATCCTTGTCTTGTCCCAGATTTTAGTGGGAAGCTTTTGAGTTTTTCACCGTTGAGAACTATGCTGGCTGTAGGTTTGTCATATATAGCTTTTATTATGTTGAGATATGTCCCCTCTATACCCACTTTGGCGAGAGTTTTTATCATAAATGGGTGTTGAATTTTATCAAATGCTTTTTCTGCATCAATTGAGATGATCATGTGGTTTTTGTCCTTTCTCTTGGTGATGTGATGTATTACATTGATTGATTTGCGTATGTTGAACCATCCTTGTGTCCCTGGGATGAACCCCACTTGGTCATGATGTATAATCTTTTTTATGTGTTGTTGGATTCTATTTGCTAAAATTTACTCACAATTTTTTGAATGAGTCATAATTCATTTCTTAATAGAAAGACAAATGACAAGGAAACAAACTGATAGCAGGGACTTAGTAAAAATTTAGCAACAAAGTTTTCAGAACATGCCCTAGAATGATAATAGTTCAGGTCAATTTCCAACACTGCCGACACCTACAGCTAAAGCAAACACCAAAATAGATGTTCCTGACATATGATCCTAATCACAATAAAATCGCAAGTCATCCAAAAAGGACAGGTTTAAGTTCAACGCGGTCAACTTAACACATTTTAAAAAGAAAAAAGTTTCAAACAATAGGGGTTATGGTAAATGCTTAGACTAACCAAATAATTTTATTACTTGATTAACCAAACAATTTCATTATTATTTAAATGACCAAAGTCTACCTTATGAGTATAAAATACTTACTTAATGACCAATTGTATTATGTAAATTTATTAAATCTACCTTATGACTGTTAAAATATTAATCAAAATACTAGTTTTAAGCTGTAAGCTCCATGAAGGTAGCCACTATGTCCCTTTGTTCACTCTTGCATCTGCAGAACAAGAACGCAGTGCAGTACATGGCAAGTAGGAACCACTCAACAATGAATAAAGTCATAAAAGCCTGAGATAAACTGTCACTCTAGACCAAAGATCAGCAAAGTTTTTCTATAAAAGACCAGACAGTAATTCTTTTAGGCTTTGTAGGCTATGGGGCCTCTGTCCCAAATACTCAGCTCTGTCTTTGTATTTTTATAGACTGAAAAAAAAAAAAGAATGGGAATGGCTGTGTTCCAATACAACTGAAATTTGAATTCAACATAATTTCCACATGTCATGAGATATTATTCTTTTGATTTTTTTCTAACCATTTCATACTGTGAAAACCATTCTGAGGTTCCCAGATACAAAAGCGGACAGTAGACCAAATCTGGCCTGTGGGCTACAGTTTATCCATCAACCCCCATTCTAGGCCCACAGATAGTTTTTGTGATTTTAACCACCAAACTCTACACATATACGAGGAGTTTAATATGAGGGGATATTTTTCAGGCATTAAAAAAGAATCTCTCTGAACCTCCTTTTCCTCATCTTAATGGAATTCATATGCAAACTAAAAGTGCTATTGAGATGCCCTGTAACAGTTCCCAGAAAGCGCTGGGCACAGAGGAACGCAGAGCAGCTTCTCACCCAGCACTTCCAAACAACCTCAAGCAACATCCACAGTCATATCACCTGTCAGCAAAGGTTACGAGACTGAGCAAATACTGTTAACACAGAACTTTGTGTGGAGGTTTATAAAACTATTTTTGAATTCACTGACAACTTGTAAGAAATTATTATAAGACAATGAGTGTCAATAATCAACCTAATTTCAAAAGATCAATGCGAAAGCCATTAGACTGTCATTCTCGATGACTTAATTTAATGTTTGCCAATAATTTGACTAAAGTAGGTTAATGGGTTTTTGCATTTAACACACATAAAACCTATCAGGTTATACTATGCTGACTCCTTTAAAACTCCTTAATTAGAAAGGAAACAAGTCTTTTGGAAAAAAAATAACAACTTATCAACTGTTATTTCATGTACTATATATCCAGAGGGAGACTTAGCCTCATTAGAACAAGAGGCAAGTCTGCTGAAAGCATCCTCCAATTTGCTATTAGCTTATTTACTTTAGGGTAAATCATTTAACGCCCATCCATCTACCCAGGACAATAAAGGACTTGTGCAAAGTATCCTGAAAAAATTTTATGGGTGCTGAGAATTCTACTGTAACTTTATGGACTACATTTATAAGGTTAAGAATTTGGAAATGTTATTTCCTCCTAGGTACCTTGCACACCGATTCCGGAAATTTATTTGGAGGGGCTTGCATAGAGCTGAGACAGGAGGGAAGGGGGCAGGGCACAGCCATTAAAGGAATGAAACAGCAACTAGCACCAAGATGGCAGAAAACTCAGCTCCCAAATGTCCTTGAGGCCCAAGATGGTGGGAGATTTGACTTCCAGTAGACCTTGAGCTTCATTATATGCTCATTATAATATATTAGTATGGTAAATGACAGACCCCCAGGTGCCATGACAGATCCAAGGCTGACCACAGAAGGTCACAAAGTAGGTGGTGGTCCGATTCCTGGGAATCCCCACCCCTTCTCCAAAGCAGTTGGAATAATTGTCCCACTTGTTATATATGAAGCTATCGAGCCCACAAAAACTAGCAACACACGTCTCCCGGCCTCTCCACTCCCTCGCCCTCAGAGACGGTCTGTCTGTCTATGGAGCGTGTATCTACTTTTACTTTAAACTAAACACCAACCAACACGTGTCCTTTTTCTTGCCTTCAGAGACAGCCTGCACTCTGTCTATGGAATGTGCGTCTCTCTGAATAAAACTACTTTTAATCAACCACAGCTCGCTCTTAAATTCTTCCCTCTGTGAAGCCAAGGACCCACACTTGGCAGGGTGTGTCCCAGGGACTCAACCGAGACCTGGGACAAGGCCATCCTCTTGCACCCCATTTTCCTGTATCATAGCCTCTCACGTAATATAATTAAATACAATATGTATGTAGTTATAAAATCTAAAATGCTTTTCAATAAACTGACATTTTTCCCAACAACATATAATTTCTCTAAAAATTCAGATAACTTCAAAAGTATCTTAAAGTTAGAATCTTAAAATTGTGATCTATTGATAATTAACTATCTTCCTCACTAAATTAATAATAAAAATAAACACTTGAGCACACATTTTGTTACAGGAGATATTAGTTACTTTATGTGAATTATGGTCTTGAATCTCTAAGATAACCTTATAAGATAAATGTTAACTATCACATTTTAAGATATGTAAACTGAAGCTCAGAGAGATGAAATGACTTGCCCAAGGTCACACAGCTGACAAGGACATTGTATGTGATCTGAAGCCCATACGCTTAACCTACCATGCTTCGTACACAACTCTGCTTAATTCAACTTTGGGTATTTGGGCAGGTTCAAGCAGAACCTGTTTTAAATCCTTGAAAATCCTTTAGCTTTTAGGCAGGCATGACCCCTGCCTGACTCCACAATGCTTCTGCTCTAGCCCAAGGTTTGGAAGCCCCAGCGCACTGGCAAACGCCTGAAAACAGGCAACTAATGCTCAGCACCCCTCTCCGCCCCTTCTTCTGCCTTCCCAACTCATCACACTGTCACTATATGTATCATCATATTTATGACACCATTCACTTCTTTGGCTATTAAACATATTATGATCAATGTCTCTGTGTATAAATGTTTACTTCTGGTTGTTTTCTTAGAATTAAATTCTAGAAGTGAAATTACTGGGAAAACTGTAAGAACTTTTTTTAGGACTCTTGACAGATGTTGCCAGAGTGCTTTCTAGGAAGGCTGTAAAGATGTATATTCCTAGCGGTGGTATGTGAGGGTGAAGAGTTTCTCCTTTTAAAATCTAAGCAACAGCAGGAAAGATAATCCATCATGATGTTCTTACTGTGAATTAAGTTACTTGTTGTACTTGCTTCTCAATAGCAAACAGATCCGTTTCATTAAACGGAAGATGACTTTCACTGGAGAGGAAAAGAGAGAAAGTGAAGATAATTTTGGAGTGTGAAGCAGGGTTTGGACTGAAAGTGGTTGATGCAACTGAGGACTAAGGAGCTAAAGGACAGTATGAAAGAAACTGACACTTCTGGGAGGGAAAATGGCTGTCAATCAAGGGTAAAGAAAAGGAGGCAAGAAGATGTCAAAGATCATCTTTCAAGTTGGCTCTAAAAACATGAAATATAATTTACTAGCCCATCACATTAGAACACTGATATGCAATTTTTTTTAAATAAGTAAAGATAATAGCCTTACAGGGTCTTAAAATTCTAGCTCCCACACGCTTTATTTTCCCCCCTATTCATGCTAAAGTAGCCTTTCTTCTTGTATGTAAGCTTATACTTAAAAACACTTTGGGAGATACACCCAAGAGTCTTCAAAAAATTGAACATATTACATTTTTAATAATGAGGTTCCATAGTCTTTCATGGAACTGAATTGACCAGAACTCTGTAATAAGAAACTGCCTGCCAAATTAAGAACACAGCAGGCATAAAATGCAACGATCTACACTCTGGATAACCAAAGCTACAGACCTAAACTTAGCCCAAACTTTTTCTCAAATTTACTAAGAAGAGAAATAGTTCCCAAAAGTCAACTGGAATCTAAATGATCTTTGTTCCTTGATACAGGTATTGAAAATTATCTTTTTACCCTGTAGAAATGGAAACACAAACAAACCATTTTCCACTTTCCTCTTTATTGTATAAAGCATATTATGGTATATCGAGACTTCAGTTTTGTTTACCAGACTTCTAAAAAACATTTCTACTTTTCAAACTGAAAAGTTTTTTTAATCATCAAATGACAGTCGACGAGTCACAATTTCTTCAGCAAGAAATGTCACATGATTAAACTTTTAAAAACTCTAAGTAACAGGTTGCCTAATATAATCTGGTTTCCTAGATGATGCAAAAAAACCAAAAAACCCAGAATAAATACCATTTAACCTTACAGCAATCCTCCATTCAATCCCAAACACCGAGAGACATTCTAATCTGACATAATTTTCATTGTCCTGGATGTTGTAAAATAACCTTTCCTTTCAACATGGCACTGAACGAAAGCTTGTAAGTGTTTCAAACAAGAAAGTCACGTCCTATTAATGGAAGTCAAAAGTCTTTTTAGAAGAGCACAGGGTCTTAAATGATGGCTTCCTTCCTAAAAGCAGAGCCAGAGTTCTGGGTGGAAGAGGGTGTCGAAAACAGCTAAGACAGCAGACTTGAGAATGCTCTCCTTAAGGAGGCCTGCTTGCAAGGTTGGTCTCTGACCAACACCTGAGAACTCAGAGTAACTAGTTCCCCACGATGATAAACAACTTTCCCTAACAGTGGCTCACTGTGCCTGTACTATTTGTACAAACCATGTGGTTCATGTTGAACACCTGCTTTTTTTCCCCCCTTCTGGGAGTTTGGAATTTTGATATATGCTATGCAGAGGGTGTGGGTACCTGCATACAGGTGCCCCCAGTAAAATGTGGGGCATTGAGTCTCAAATGAACTTCCCTGGTGACAACATTCCACATTTGCTACAGTTTCATTAAGCACATTTTATGTGACTCCACTGAGAAAGGACTCTTGGTGACTCGTTTTCTCCAGAATTATCCCCCAGGCGCCTTTCCCCTTTGCTGATTCTGCTTTCTACCTCTCGCTGTCATAAATCACCGCTGTGAATATGGCTATATGCTGCGTCCCGTGAGTCCGCTAGTGAGTTATGGAAACTGGAGATGGTCTTGGGAAGCCCCAAAACAAAGAGCTAGAGAGAGTCTTCCTACATTAGGATGCTTGAATAAGCTTCTATTTTATGAGGTTCCTTTCAACTAGAGGATGATGGCAGAGTGGCTGGAAAAGAGCACAGATTCTGGGGCCCAGATGCCTGCTCAGATCCCACTGAAACCATTCCAGCTGTGTAGACTTGGGCAAGTTACTCAGCCTCTTTGGGCGTCCATATTCCTCTGTAAAATGTACATTAACAGTTCCAACCTAAGAAAAATTTGTTGCAAAGATTAAATGAATTTATAAGTGAAAGTATGTATCAAAGTGTTTGGCATATTGTAAGCACTTTAAAATAACTGTGGATTATTACTGTTTTCAACGTTGTGTTGATGATTCTCTCTCAACAATTTTTAAAAGTAGAGAAAACCTAAAATGGTAAAACAAACTTAAAAGTATCCAAACACATTTTATCCTGTTGGAAACTGGTACCCTACATTAAACATTAGCAGGTAAAGGGCAGTTATTCAGTGGTCAAACGCACTTAAGAATGTACTAAGGTAAATGAAACAGAAATTTTGGCAGGCCTATTTAAATGACACTGTGCGTGAATTCCCAAGAGGGACCTAAAGAATGTCAAATTTCACAAATTCATTTGCTCATAGAAATCGTTTTTACACCAAGTATTGTTGTGGCCCCAGTGCTTTGCTGTTCTAGTTCTAAAAGAAGGATTATATACCTGAGTCATGTAAACTTGCAGGAGAGTCTAGAAACTACTAACTACGAGAGATCCCAGGACAAATAACCAAGACTTCAGGTTGTGTTGCAGCAGGGAGACAGGCAGACATGAGCAGAGAAAGGGGGACGCAGGCCAAATGGCAGGAAATGGGCACCAAGGAGGGGCACAGGCCAAACACAGGAAGCCATACATCATGTGAGCACCAGGGGTCCCTGGGCAGAGAAAGAAAAGCAGGAACCTCTGGGCCAATAAATGGCCACACATTTTGGGGTGACAAGTGCCTTGGAGGCAGACAAAGAAAGGTGGGAGAAGGCAGGAATCTCCAGTGTCTGAACGTAACCTTTTGCTCATTATGCCCTCATTACAATAAAATTAGCCTTGCAGATTGGAAGTACCCATCATGCAGCAATGCCATGACACTCGTGATCCAGATTAAATAAGGACGAAAATCCCTCCTTCCTTTGGGAAGGTGGGGTTTGGATGAAAATCAAGGAATATGACCCCAAACCCTTCTGGCCCTGATAAATATTCCACCCATTCAAATTCTAAACCCCATGTAACCAAGTTGCCGAAGAAACTCAGGGAAGATGCTCGCCTGGGCCTGCCTGCTCTCCCCGTGAGAGGGTCCTGTCCATCCCTTAATAAATCCCTACTTCCTTAACCTCTCTGTCCTGTCTCTGAATTCTTTCTGGGACGGAACAAGAGCCTGAATACCAGTCACAGTTGCAGGAGATCACATATTAACAGGGAAAAGGAGGACAATTATGATGAATTTGCTTAGGTCAAGCTCTGCAAGAAAAATACGAAGGAAGGAATATTCAACCGCTACCTGTGAGGAGCCGTGACGGGAGAGGACTGCTGAGACGGGGTGCCACGAGCCAGATGAACGAGGGAGGAGAAACAGTCGCAGATGTGGGAGGAGAAACAGTCACAGATGCCCTGGAGGATACAGATAAGACGCAGGCAGGGCCAAGGGGTCACATGTGAGGCATGCGGAGTTCTTAAAAGTTTAAAGGACACAGGCTCCCCCTTTCCAAATGCCTCAAGTATGTTAAACAAATTCAAGCAAAACAGGCTTTGAAAAATATAGACAATTTGAAAAGACTGTGATTGAGGCAAGCATAAGAATTAAGGTGTATTCAAGAGACAGTTTCACATAATATCCCCTGCCTGTCTCATCATTCCCTTGGTGAGATGCTAATAAGGGGAAGCCAACCAGTTTTAAGAATATCAAGTGAAGAGCCTGTCACTCAGTTGCCAATGGAAACTGCCTGTCTGAAATTCCCTTAACAAAGCCTTTATAGCTCCACATATGTTAATAAGTCTTAAGGCTTAAGCCTAAGAAGTTACTACACTCAGGGGATTTGTTTTGTTTTTTCATTTAAAAAAAATACCAATAAATGGAGTTGAGCTCTATGTGTTTCCACAGTTTCCTCTGGCATAACAGCCAAACTTGCTGATGTTCTACAGTTTCTCACAGTCCAGTTGCCATTTTCTCTAATTAATTTTACATCTAAAAGTTGTTGGCATGCGGCAGGGCAGAACTGGGAGAGACACAGCCAAAAGTAGAAAACAGTAAGAGTCATGAGATTAGGCAGATCAATGCAGATGTTTAACTAAAGATTAAAAACATCTGTGGACATTCTGTTACATTTAAATGGGATGGAACCCAAGGCATGATCAAACACAAAAGGATATTATAATTGATTTTAACTATGAATCAAATCTAGGTTCATAAATTGTCCACTTAGGGAAATGAAATGATCAGACATCTTTTTAAAAAGCGATGTTACTGAGGAGAGTTATTAAAAAGCTCTTAAGTAAACAGTTTTAGAAAGTATAACAAGATACTAGCACCTTACATTAACATAGCTCATGGCTGGTGCTTGCAGAGGTCTTCCACGTGTATTTGATCGTTATTACAAGCACATGAGGAAGCCAGGGCTATATAAACCTTCATATGCCTTGGTAAGATTTCTGTAAACTAATAACTCAAAAATAATCTGCATAGTTAGTTCATGAAAATATTATTGCCTCATTATTTATAAAAACTTGAAAACTAAAATGCACACCTCTGACAGTCAAGACTACGTACCTAGCACAAGGAACAACCTTCTTGTCCAACAGACCAAATATGTAAATTGTTAAGCAGTAGTAGCAACTGACTCCCAGTTTCAACAGAATTCTTATTCTAGAAAACATGGACATTGATCCAAGAGGTGTTTCTGACTAGCTTGACCATTTTCCTTACGTTATTTAAACTTTATGGGCCTGTTTCCACATCGTGAATTTGGGCTAAATAATGCTGTTTAATTATTATTATATTTTAAATTATTTCACGTATTTATCATTTTATTTATAACATATTGCTATCTTCTACGCTACATATCTACATTTATGGAAAAACTTGTTATTCTGCAACTTTTTAAGGTATTAAATACTGCAACTAGTTTCTCAAGCCCTAAACAGTAAGGAAGGATGCTCTAAAACCTCCTTTCCTGTGTCCAGTACAGATCCCACAGAGTACACAACTCTGAAAGAACATCAAGGGAACATGAGATATTACAGCGTCTTCAAAAGGCCTCAGGAAACTGAGACACATGGGGGCATGACTGATGGAGTACTTAAAGAGACTGAAGTAAGTGATTTTAGCCTTGAATCAAAGAAACACTGACAAACGAAAAACTAAAAAAAAAAAGAAAAGAAAGCAAAATATCAAGGGAACATCTCTAAGAGATAGTCATCACTCTGAGTTAATATTAGTGAACCAGGCAAGGAAGACCTAAAACACACGGGCAAAAGGGGGAACACCAAGCTATTACAGCTGATCTGAAAAGAACAGTTCTAGGGAGTGAACTAAGAATGGCACACTATGTAAGTAGCTGGACTACAAGTATGTATGATCAGTGTTTATTATATCTATATGTTTAATATTAAAATAGCTGATATGGAGCTATCAGCATGGAAGAATACGTTGACAGTTACAAATCACACTGCTCTTCATTTGAAATTTCAAACTGCATCTTTGGCATCAGTTCGGTGGTGGATCACTGCACGTCTAAAATACACAATTTCCAAACTACTGCATATTAACAAAAGGTATACACTGTCTATCTTTGTTCTTACCTTATAGACCATCTGGAACTAAGTGGTGGACCAGGGCTTGACCTCATCTTGTCCAAAACCCAAAGGAATAAATAATTAGCGGCGATAGACATAAAGACCTGTGATTAGGTGGTTGGTATGTAACTTATCTTGAAATAGGTTATGCATAGAAAGATTTAATCAAAGAGCAATTGCTAATCGTGATGTCTTCTTTCCTCTTACATTTTATTAATTACAGATCAAGAATGTATTATGATGGTATTAAAACATCTTACTCACTGCCTACCACTCAAGTTTTATCAGTACCCAGTCAGATGGTCTGGTAGCCAGCCTCCAACATGGCTATCAGTGATGCCTGTCCCCTGGTGTCGTCCAATCCCACACTGCACCAGGGTTGGTCTGCGTGACTAATGATATCTGGTAGAAGAGCCATAGAGATGGTATATCAATGATGAAATTAGGTTATAAGAAAGAGCACTACTTCTGTGTTGGGCTGGCTCTCTTGCATGCATGCTTCCTTTCCCTCCTTCTTTCCCTGGATGCCTGCTGTGAGCAGCCCAATGGCAAGGAACTGAGGCCTCCAACCAAGAACCAGTGAGACACAGCAGCCAGTAAGACCAACCAACAACCACATGAATAATCTTGGAAGAGATCTCTGTAGCCCAGGGGGGCCTTGAGGTGACTGAAAAAACAGGCTATGATATAACCTCATGAGAAATCTTAAGCCAGAACCACAAGTTAATTGACTCCCGTACTCCTTATCCAGAGACCTTGCATGAGAGAAATGTTCACTGTTTTAAGCTGCTAAATTTTAGGACAATTTGTTACACAGTAATAACTAACTAATACAGATGGCAAGAGGTATATTCTTGTTTAAAATCTAACAAATCAACTACTTTATATTTTACTATTTTCAGAAATTAAGCAGGCAAAGCAATTTAAAGTTGTGTATAGTTCATAGCAGCACTTTTTTATAACAGCCAAGACACATAAGTAACCTAAATGTCGACAGGTGACTAGATAAAGATGTGATACACACACACACACACACACAATGGAACACTCCTCAGCCATAAAAAGGAATGAAATAATGTTATCGGCAGTAACATAGATGGACTTAGAGATTATCACAATAAGTGAAGTCAGTCAGTCAGAGAAGGACAAACATCATGTGATATCACTTTATATGGAATCTAAAGTTGTATATAGTCATATAAATCTGGATTTTTCCTATAAGTCAAAGATGTATCTATTGGGAGAAAAAAAGTATAAATAAATATTGGCTATGAATCCACTTTATGGTTTTAGCAAAACTTTGGCATTTTAAATTTCTTCTTTATTTTACTTTCTTCAATAGAGCATGAATTTCAGCCTCATTGAAGATCCAGACCAGGTGGGAAAAATGTGTCTTTGAAAGTGGAAATAACCTTTCATTTGTAACAGAGCAGCTTAAAGACCACTTAAGTTGGAGATAATGGCTTATATGAATTGTGGGTAATGCTGCATTAACTTGTTGTCATTACCATCATCATTAAAACTGCAGCCAAACATCCACCACGTGCTCTACGGGGCACATTATACAAGACATCGCTAGTGCCTTCGAAGAACAGATCCAAAGAGTTCCAAGGCAGTGAGTTCTCATTGATACATGAAAAAAACTGGATTGTACTATCTCAATTCAGAACTAGTCAATGTAGGAATTAGAAGGTTTACTTAATCTTACTTTAAAAAGTAAACCTTAACAAACATAAATTAGCTTTTGAGGTTAAAATAAAAAGTGAAGCAGGAAATATGTAAGAGAAATTCATCCTAAGGCATTAACTCAAAATTTTCCTTCACCCCTGAGCCATTCAGGAACAAGAAATCTGGCTTCCCATCCTTTCCTGGTATTCCCTCATCCTGGACAGGAACTGTCAGGCTGACACGTGTGGTTGTGGCACGCTGGCAGTATTTAAGAGAGGGGGAGAAAAGTCACATCTGGCCAGATCTTTAACTTGTTTCCAAATCTGCCTGTCCCTGCCTCCCCTGCTGTTTCTTCTGCTCCCCAAAATATGATTAATATCTATAAGTTTGTAAAACTCTGAATTCTAAGCAAGGCTGAGGGCTTTCCATCCCAGTGAGGCTGAGGTATGGAGTTAATGAGAAGTGAGACTGCGGGGAATGAACAGAAACACGCCAATGTTAAAGTAATTGAGCATGAATATCAAACACTGACTTGGGAACGGTCTTCATTTGCTGACGGAAAGTCTGATCAGCTGCTGGGCAGCTGGGATGTGCACAGATCTGCAGGCATTGCTGGCCCTGGAATTCCCGTCAGAACAGCCTACACTTTATAACCTCAGTACCTTGTTTCTTCACCGACAATTGTTTTCCTTTTCTTTCTTTTCTTTTCTTTTTCTTCTCTTCTTTCCTTCCTTTCTCCCTTACCTCTCTCCCTCCCTCTTTCCTTCCTCCTATAAAAGTGTTCCTCTTTCTTCTCTCTGAATTTATCTCATCCATCCCTAACCCTTATAAGGAATTTAAAATTTCTTTCAGTAACTGCAGTTTCTTAAAAAAATGTGTAGTTTACTACCGCCAGTTCAGGACAACACAAATCGTGGTGCTGTGGCTAGAACTGCTGACACTGTAATTTTCATTATAAAAACCCTGCATTGTCCTCTAAAGCCAGTGAAAGCTTGAATTATTAATTACTACAATATAATCTTCTGTGTCTGTCAATCTCAGTTAGAATATTTACATTGTTCTTAAGTGGCAAGGATCTCTGGAAGATCTGCACGATAACAGTGACAGCATGAACACCTTAGTAAGCTGTACGTTGCTGTTAATTTCAAATTGTAACGAACAGTGTTATTCACAGCAGAGTAATAATACTTTCAAGAAAACTATTAAAGGAAAAAAAAAAACTTGGGTTCCAAAATTCTAGGAACACATAATTAGATTTTTTTTTTAGAAAAATTCATCTACAAAGATTTTTTTTTCATTTAAGTGCAAAGAAAAGGACAAATTTTAAATTAATTGGGAAATGTTTAAAATAGAGTACATTTATTAAATGAAATTAAAAGTGATTTGTGAAAAATAGATAGTAACTACTGGGGATGGAGACAACAATAGTATATTGTTAATGAGCCATATACACTCTGAACTCATTAAAAACACAAATTCTTAAAGGACTGAGCATTAATGCTTATCTGATGGTCAGGAAATTTCTAAGATTGTGTTTCCACTCGTCATTTTCTAAAATTTCACTCAAATATGTGTTATAATTGCTAGAAAAAAAAATTTAAGTAACCAATGAGTTTCTCAATCCTTACACATATGCCAAGAAAACCAGAAAAAAGTACATAGGAAAAGCAATCATACGAGATTGATCTTAAATATAAAAGTGCTAATGGTTTATTTACCTTAATAGCGTAGTATTCGCTAACTTCGGGCCTAATAGAATCAAAGTCTCCACTGATGAATTCAGGCAAAAAGCTGAAAGAAAGAGTTCCAAGTAAGTCAAATAAGTAAGACTACTTACTTGTTAATCTTTAAAACTATGATTAAGGACCAGAGAGAGTGCTAATTAACTCAAAAGGAAAAAGAATCACAGTTCTATTTTTAGTGTGAATGGGATGTCATATCTTACACTTGTGATTTGAATACAGTATGACTAAGGGGAAACCTACTACCCAACTCATGTATAAACTTAGTCACTCTATCAGTCAGTATCTATCCTGCTTAAAAAATAAAGATTAAAGATTATTGCTTAAAAAAAACAACAACCCCCAGCTCAAAAATCCTAACAGACTCATAATCTTTGCAAATTACCTTCTACAAATATATACAAACCTTACATTATTTTACCCTCATACACGTTCCAAATTTTCAACAGATTTGAACAGAACAAATGATGAGAATGAGGCATTCTTCGTAGAGCATGAGCAGTTCAAAGACATGTTCCAAATACCCTATTGACATAGTTTTAAGTTCTAGACTCAAATGAAAATACTACTTCTTAGGTCAAATGTAATCTAACAAGTCTATGTTGGACCAACTCTACTTTTGAACCATAGGACTAAATAGTTAAGAGAAAGTTCTTTACACAGAGATCTGATCACATCAACTGTGAATTTTTTTTTCATTAAACAGTAACGGTTACTTATTAAAATTTTTAATCAATGATTTCACAGTCACTGAATATCAACCACGTGCAAAAAACAATACTTCCCTCAAAATAAGGCAGAATTGGGAAATAAAACACCTAAGTTTTTAGTTCATCTTGCTTGGTTTCAAGATCTTGCTATAAACCTTAGACTTTCAATTTCATTTTACTCCTATTTAGGTAACTACTTTATATCTTACTTAGGACTGAAAATAGACTGTTAGTTCACATCTCTTAATTTTTTCCCTGTTGCAAAAATTCATTCATTTTCAAAGTTTCTTGCAAATGTCTCCACCTATCACCATTCAACTACACACAGATTAAAACTCATATGGATCATGGAATCTTCATGCTTCTTACGGTCTGAATGTTTATGTCTCCCCCCCAATTCCTATATTGAAACCCTAACACCTAAATTGATGTTACTAGGGGGTGACGTGGTCAAGAGGGTGAAGCCCTCATGAAGAGATGAGTGCCCTTACAAGAGAAGCCCCAGGAAGCTCCCTTGCCCCTTCCGCCACGTGAGGGCACAGTGAGAAGACAGCCATCTACAGAACAGGAAGCAGACCTCAGCATACAGTGACTCTGCAGGCACTCTGACCCTGAACTTGCCGGCCTCCAGAACTAGGAGAAATAGGTGCTTGTTGTTCGTAAGCCACCCACTGTGTTACCGCAACTTAGAGGGACTGAGACACTGCTGGGAAGGATAAAACGGATCATCCCCCCAATACCTCATCTTCCTTTTCAAGGAGCTGAGACCTAAGAAATCAAGTGCACTTTGTCTACGTGGCCAGCATCACACCTACGTCACCGTGCAAAGCAGCCATTTAAACTTAGGACTCTGTGTGGTCTGAGTCATGCGACTTCCTAGTAGGACTGATTCTGTAGTCCATTACAAATTTTAGATATCTAAAATCAATTTGGTAGCTTCCAAGTATCACAGGGATTTTGACAATAAATAAAAATAAAAAATAAAAGCCGATACATATAGTCAGCTAAACATCTACCCCTTTAGGAGACAGCAACTTAAAAAGAATTAGACCTTTTAAAGAGAATTAGATCTTTTGCTCTGTGACTAATGAAGGAAAGCAATCATGTAAACTCACCTCTTAATTCATGTAAAATATTAACAGGAAAGTGAAATTACACAGATAAAAGATAACTCCAGAAAATGTTTAATATAATTTTCTCCAATATAACACACATGCTTTAAAAATGAACAAGGATACTTCTTTCTAAGACTCATGTCAGAAATACACCTGGTATACATGCTGAGACGACTAAAATAATCATAACTTTTCATACACTAGTTTCTGAAACTTCCTGAATGTGCTTTTGGACCTTGCAATTAAATGCCCCTCTAACATTTTCTGAGGCACCTGTTGCCATGGCACCTGGGCATTCTGAAGAGGTACTTATTGGGGATGACACTTCACAGATGTAGAGGAACTATACTGTGATATAAAAGACAGTTCACACAGGGAGATAATTTTCAGAACTCTTTGGGGACTGACTGCACGTAGCAGTTGATGAAGGGTAAGTGGATTTGCGATGCCAGTGACGCATGTTTCTGTCTACCATTCACATACATCACACCAGTGGACCTCTTCTTGGTGTCCTCAATCTAAGGCACTGATTTGTGAAAAGATGTTCTGAACGCTACAAAAATGGCATAGACTCTTTCGATGTTTATGTTTTAAATCTTACTGCGCTTGCCATTCACTAATGGCAAAATAAGAGATCAAAAAGGGTTAAGATTAATTAACGAGCTAAAGGTCCACCACATGTAATAATCAAGAGGAAGGTTGATGTATTTAGAAAATATACCTAGCCATGAAGTTAGAACACAACTATTGTCTTTTGTAAGATGTTTTCTGATGCCAGTGAAGGATATCTGTCCACAAAGCCTTCTTTGCTCCCAAAGAAGACACAGTCACTCCCTTCCAATGTGGAAAGCACTGAATCTCTTAACCTTCCATTTCATTTTAAACAATTTAAGTAAAATGTCTTTTAGCTTCAACTAGATTATAAGTTCCTTGGAGCAGGATCTCTGACTGATCTGGGTATTCGTCAAAGCCCCAAGTACACAGATGCTGATCATAATATAGTAACATGAAATAGTAGAGGAAGAGAAGAGGGGGAGAGAAAGAGGATGGAAGGAAGAGAAAAGTGGGTAGGAGGGGAAGGGAGAAAAAGGCATATGGTCAGGGGAAGGAAGGTAGGGAAAAGAGAAAAAGGGGAGGGAGAGGAGAGAGGAGAAGATGGGAAAAAATGGTGAAAAGGGAAGAGAAAGACCAGGAGTGGAAAGGAAGGGGAAGAAGGGAGTGCAAAAGAAGAAGAAAACATTCAATATGAACTTCCTATGACGCCTGCTCCCAACTTCCTAGCTCGTCCAAATGATCTGTTTTCTGAGCCTCATTTTGTCTCTTGTGAAATGAGGATAATTTGGAGTGGTAGAGCACCAAGAGAATTAAAAGTTAATACACATAAAGCACTTAGAAAATGCCTGGCACACAGTAAGGACGATTTAAGCTATTCAGTTAAAATACAAGTTATTACTAGAGATGCTAAAGAACTTGCCCGAGGTTATGAGACTCCTAGAGCTAGAACCAAACTGCAAACCCAGGCAGCATAATCTTTGTTCTCTAACAGCCCCATCTACAGCCTCCCACGCACAGGCAAGTATGAAATGAAAGAGCTTCCTATGGAGAAAGTGTTTTCCACAGACGCATTATTCCCCTGCCGATTTGATTCATCAGCGTGAAACTGGTCAACCTGTGTATGTTAGAGAAGTATCACAATGGCAGAAGGGAAAAAGGACGTGTACTCACTGCTGAAGAAAGGATGGGATTTTCATCAAAGGAATATGTTAGGAGGAGAACATATGAGAACACTGTTGAAAAGGAGTGTGGCTCCTGATAGAAGGAAAAAAATGGTCTCCAACCTAAAGACACAAGGAATGGATCCTTCAAAGACCTGGGCTAATATTCTCTGCAAAACCACAAAGCTTAACAGGTGGGAAAAAGACCAAGATGGAGATGGTCTAAAATATAATTAAGTAAAAAGGGGACCACATTTTGACGGGGTTTATGGATACAATCAGTTCAACTATTTTAATAAGCCTACAACATAATAAAGGTATCAAAAGATATTTAGACAGTCCCCAGCTTACAGTGGTTCGACTTAAGATTTTTCAACTTTACAAGGGTGTGAAAACAATAATCAAGCATTTAGTAGAAACTTTATTTCAAATTTTGAATTTTAATCTCTTCCCAGGATGTCACTTCACTAGATATATGTGGTACAATACATACTCTCAGAGATGTTGGGGGTGGGGAGCTGCAGCTCCCAGGCAGCCACATCGTCACGAGGGTAGGCAACCCCCACACTTACAACCATTCTGTTTTTCACTTTCAGTACCGCACTCATTAAATAACGTGAGACATGCCACATTTTATTATAAAATAGACTTTGTATTAAATGATTTTGCCCAACTGCAGGCTATTATAAGTGTCCTGAGCACATTTAAGGCAGTCTTGGCTGAGCTATGGTGTTCAGCAGATTAGGTGTATTGAATGCACTTTCAATTTAACAATATTTTCAGCTTATAATGGGTTTATGGGACATCACTCCATTGTAAGTCAAGGAAGATCTGTATAATTGTGGATAAGAGAGTCTTAGGAAAGAAATAAAACACAATGAAAAAGAAATCATATTACACTGGGTAAAAATTTAACTTTCAAGCCTTATTATTAAGAAATATATTTCATAATGCTACAGCTGCCAGAGACAATGATTCTTCTGATGGGGAAAGGTCAAAAGTATTAATATTAACAGGAGTTTAGAGGAAGCTGATTCCACGCCTCATGGATGACTTTGAGGGGTTTGGGACCTCAGTGGAGGAAGTCACTGCAGATGTGCTAAAAGAGCAAGAAAACTAGAACTAGAAGTACACCCTGAAGATTGACGGCATTGCTGCAATCTCATAAAACTTGAACCGATGAGGAATTGTTTCTTATGGATGAGCAGAAAAAGTTTCTCAAGATGGAATCTATGCCTGGTAAAGAAACTGTGAAGATTACTGAAATAATGGTAAAATATTTAAAATATTACACACATTTGGTTAATAAAGCAGACGTATGGCTTGGGAGGATCGATTCCGATTTTGAAAGAAGTCCTACGTGAGTAAAATGCTCTCAAACAGCATTGCATGGCGCAGAGAAATCTTCCTGAAAGGAAGAACCAATTGATGCGGTACTTCACAGCTGTCTTATTTGAAGAAATTGCCACAGCTGCACCCGCTTTCAGCAACCCCCACCCTGATCAGTCAGCAGCCATCAACGCTGAGGCAAAAAGATTACAATTCGCAGGAGGCTCAGGTGATGGTTAGCACTTTTTTACAAAAAAACAAAAATCTTATTAAGGTATGCACATTGGTTTTTTAAGACATAATGCTACTGCACACTTAACAGGCTACAATATAGTGCATATATCTTTTATATGCACTGGGAAGCCAAAAAAATTGTGTGACTTGCTTTATTGCAGTGTTCTGGAAGCAAACTCACAGCATCTCTGAGGTGTGTCTGTATTTATAGGACACCCTACCCAATAATAGCAGGTATACATATTCTTTTTCAACTGCACATGGCAAATTCTTCAAAATAGACTACATGCTAAGCTAGGGGTCAGCAATTTTTTCCCTAAGGAGCCAGAGAGTAAATATTTCAGGCTCTGTGGGTTATAAGGTCTCTGTCACAACTACTTGCTATCTGTCATGATAGCAAGAAAGCAGCTGGAGAAAACAGGAAAATAATGGGCACTGCTGCGTCCCAATAAAACTTTACTTATAGTCAGCTGGCCTGCAAGCGATAGTTTGCCCACTCGTCTTTGAAGCCAAAAATAAGACTCAGTAGATTTCATGGGGTTGACATCACACACAGTTTGTTCTGTAATACATACTATTCTTTATTTTCTCACTTGCTCAAAATAATCCACTGTAAGTCAGTACTTCCAGGAATGTAGTATGACCACTAAGAGAATAAACTTTGATATTTATATTTATATACACAATGAAATTGATATTAATTAAAATCAAATGTCATTAAAGTAAGTTACGCATTTCAATTTTTCTACATATATTTTTATCTTACTGATTATTCACACTAGCTTAAATTGCCCCATTAAATTATATAACTATATTTAACATTTATTTATAGATTCGTAATGCATAAATAATCCATATAATTTAATAATGTTTTACAGTTCAGACACACCTCAAATTTTGAAAAAGGTACATTTTAGAAAATCATTTTCTCATTAACAAATACACCATTTCAAATGTGATTCAGGACCCAGAATGTTACAATGGACAAAATAATATTTAACAGCAATCTTATAAACTACATATCTAATTTAAAAAACTTAATATTTGGTATAACACTTGGTCAGACACTACTACAGTTATACCAAGCACATATTAGAAGGTGAGATCAGAAACCGCTGTACTGCCTCCCCAGTGCTGGCAGTTCATATTTCACATGCGGGTGGTGGAGTGTGTTGTCAGTGACTCTCCTGAGCCCTGGAGAGGACCTTCTCTCCACGGAAGGAGAAAGTGGGTCTGCCTTTGTGGCTTTGCCCGATTCGCAAAGCTCAGTCAGCACTACATAACCAGTCAGTAGTTTGGGAATGAGATTATTTCCATTCCAGAGAACCAGTTTACATGTTTAATTAATGGCCTGTCAAGTTGGGACACGGGAAGGATGAGATATAAAGAAGAAAACATAAATAAATTCAACAGCAGAATCTGAAGTAAAAACGTTTTAGAAGAAAAGTAGTTTTAAAATTTAATACCGACACTGTCCACAATGTACTGCTTCCTTTGCTCCAGAGAGTGTCAAAGAAAGATGAAAACACTAAGAAGTGAGCACCCCAGAAGCAAAATTTATAGAATATTTACACTAAAACATGGAGACCAAAAAGGAGGCACATGCTGAATCACATAATACACATCAAATACCATAAACAGTTTATTAAAATAAATTTCATATATGGCACATTACCTCGCAAGTTTTCCCAGAGGTAAATAATGTGTCAAGACCTAAACAAGAGTTTTTGTGAAAAGACGGTTTTTCTACTAAATCATATTTATACAGTGGGTTCCCAGAAAACAGAATTTATTATATAAACTAGACTTAAGCACACAGCCCAGAGTCATTTTATTCTCTTTCATCATTCCTGCAAACTGCTGTTTGTAAAAGACTCATTATCAACTTTTAGGATGGAAATGAGGTTTGTGGATAAGTGATAAAGAGACTGGGTCACCATTTACCTCGGGCTAATTGCTACCCAACTAGATACATGGCAAGTACAGTGATTCAGGGTGACGCTCTTCTATCAAGTCACCACACATGAGGAGCATCTATTCCTGAAGACAGACTTGTCATCAAGGCATCTATAAACTGGTTTCATCCGTCTTGCTAATCACCTCTCGATGGTTTCCAAAACAGTAAACAATGTTGACTTTAAAAGAGTAAAAGCAGCATTTAAATCTCAGAAATTTGATTTAATCTTAATGTCACTGGTTAAAACAAAATAGTAAGTTTTAGACAGCTGGAATCTGAAATGATAGAAGTTCAGCTGAAAGCTGTAAATGCAGAGAGCTCTGAGGGGAGGTCAGAGGTAAAACTTTACACTCGCAAATCCTCCATATACAGGGTATTTAATTCAGCTTATCAAGTATCAAATGTATACTATGTGTGCCACGCTGAAGATACAAAAGTTACTACAGCCCCAAACACTGTTTAGTGCAAGCGTGGATGTTACAGAAGGGACTCATGGACCCTCCAAGTCAAGCACAGAATGGTACAGAGCACAGACCAGCCAGGGGGACTGGCCAGTCAGAGGAAGGGGAGGAGAGGCTTCAAAATAGTTGATCCTGCATGGAAAGTTGTCACTGAATGAAGATCGTGACAAGAGGATAAGAGAGAAAAATAATAAACACGTCCAGGCAGCGGAGAGAAGAAAAGCAGGCGGGAGGATGAGTGGTGAGAGGACTAACGTTAGCAAACAAAAGAGATGCGCAGGGGACACGCACCATGACGTCACCCCCTCGTTTCTGCGTTCCCCGCTGATTCATCCCTCAGTCACCTGTATTCACACGTGGCCAGCGACGTCACAGTCTTGAAAGCACCAGAAGAATGACTTTGTGGCTTTTAGCTCCAGAACAGGGATCTACACGCTATACGCAATCACAGTTGCACCAGGAAATGATTCCTCTGGCTCTTAATAGGTCACTTTCTCCTTCTGCCCTTCGCTGTAACTACTTATTTTCCAAAAGTGAGGAGGAGAGAAAAGGGATGAGAGAGGTTATTCGAAGAGGAAGCAAGCTCTGGGGTTATTTTCTGAGAAGGCAGCAGTGGCGGGGGTGCAGGGGAGGGCCAGAAAGCACTATGCATGTTGAGGAGACTCAACGCCAAGCGTGACACAGTGCAGGGAGAAGCTTTCGTGTTGTCTCATTTACAAACATGAAAGAGCCACAAAGCATCACACAGGTTAATGCCAATTCTTCACCTTCTCAAATACAAAAGTCCGGCTCACTGACAGTGAATTACTTTGTGTAATTTATCGGCTTTACACTTCTCTCTGTAATTCAGGGGAGAAATAATACACAGAATTCAATAAAAACAGCTAGTGATAAATGCCATTAGGGTCACTAATAAGTTGTCCGCTCCTCCCAAATTTTCCAAAGCCAAGCATAACCAGCTGCCTAGCTGACCATTCTGCTAGTATAGTGTTTTTACTCCTGTTCTTCCTTTCCCCCCACAGCTTCCCCCAAAGCAGGAACTCAATCCTACTGAAGAAAAACAGAAGAATTTAATGCATATGCTGACCTGCTAAAGTAAATACTGTATTTCCCATCCTTGCAAGTTTGTTTTATCATAGATGGCTGTGTGAACCATTATCCTAAAAGACAGGGACAAGAGCCCGGGAAGTTCCCTACAGGACTTAGTAATGACAGTGTCATGTTGGAAGCTGAAAGAATTCAATCAGATGATAATGGCTTAGGAATAGATCACCTTGAAGTCGTAAGATCATTAGATGATGAATATCCTTAACAAACGTAAAAAGGCACACGAGGGAAAACATTCAGTAGAAATACAAAAGACAAAAAGGCGGCTGTCCGTGTTCAAATAGAGTTGAGACCAATAGATTATTCAAATGGAAATAAAATCAAATAGGAAAAATCAAATAGACAAAAGCTATAACACAAAGAGAAGGAATTTAAACACCTTAATGTGTGGGTATATGTATATAATATGTGTAATTTATAATCATTGTATATATATATGTTCGTGTGTTTATAGCTTTTACGTTTTCAATCTTCAAAGATTCCGTATTGCTTTATTGCTAAGTACAACGATCAGTTCTCTCCTGTTACTTTAACCATCAGGAGCATGTAACACAACCGACAACTCTCTGTTCTTTGATCCCTCTTCCTCATTTGACTGAAGAACTAGTTTCCTGGTTTTCCCTCTGACTCCCTGGTTACTCCCGCTCTGCCCACCCGACAGGGCTTACACTTCACTTGGATGTTTTAACACTGCAGTGCCCACAGCTCAGTCCCTGGGCCTCCTTCCTCCTCTGTCCACACTTACTACGTTATCTTACCAGGTTGCTCCTTAAATGCCCTCTGTCTACTGATGGCTCTGAAGGTTGTATCTTCCCTCAACTCCAGACCCATGTATTCAACAAGCTATTCAACGTCAGGTACGTGTAATAAACACCTCAAACTCCGCACATGAATCAGAGTCTCCGCTCTTTCTTTCCCACCAGCACTGTCCCTCTCACAGTCTTCCAAATCTCACCAAGTGGAAAATTAATCTTTTCCACTTGTTCAGGCCCAAATCCTTAGTCACTCCTGATTCTTCTTTTTCCCTCTTCATAGCTGGTTTACCAGCAAGTTCTATAGACTCTTCTTGCAAAGTATATTCTGCATCGTGCTTTCGTACCATCTTCCACGCTAGAACACGGATCAGATCCTCTACTCAAAATAGCCCAGGGGCTTCCCATCTCGTGAGGAATCAATCATTTGTTTTACCTGCAAAGGTCCTACAAGATCTACCCTCAGTTACCTTTCTAACACTCTCCTCCTAAAGAGATCCTCTCTTATTCTCTCTACTGGTGGCAGATGGTTTGCAAAATTATCCACAATTATTGTCCTCTCTCCACACATACTCCCTTATAAGGTGACTTTCCAGATCCTTCTATCAAAAGGTACTAAATACAAGCCTATTTCTCCCCCACTTGAATTTGGACTAACCTCGTGCCTTGCTTGGACTGACAAAATACAGTGGAAATGATGGTGGCATGGCAGCCTAAACCAAGGCCTCAAAGAGAGCCCTCTGCTGTCCTAGAAACCTCCCCTGTTGCCATGAGAACAACTGTGCGCAAGCCTAAGGCAGAGAGGCTGAAAGATGGAGACGAGATAAGAGTCAGGGGACCCAGCTTTCAGGCAGCCAACCTTCAGACATGTGAGCAAGTCCTGTCTCTATCAGCAGAAGTGCCTACCCAAACCATATGACTGACACGAGTGAGCCCAGAAGATCTGCCCAGCTGTGCTTTAGGATTATCAACAACAATAAATCACTGTTGTTTAAAGGCACTAAATTTTGGAGCAGTTTGTTATGCAGCAAAAGGTAAATGATACCATTCTCAGGTCTCAGATTGTCCACACAGGTGTTCCCTCTGCCTGCAATGCTCTTCCTGTGGATAGACAAGTGACAACTTCTTCACTTCCTCCAGGTCTTAACTCAGGAGTCACTTTTCTCATTTAAGTGATGGCACATGATATTTGTCTTTCTCTGTCTGATTTACTTCACTCAGTATGATAATCTCTAGGTCCATCCATGTTGCTGCACAAGGCATTATTTCATTCTTTTTCATGGTTGAGTAATATTCTATTGTGTGTGTATATATACATACACACACACATATATATACACACCACATCTTTTTATCTATTCATCTGTCGATAGGCATTTAGGTTGCTTCTATGTCTTGATTATTGTAAATAGTGCCACTATGAACATCGGGGTGCATGTATCTTTTCAAATTGGAGTTTTCTCTGGATATATGCCCAGGAGTGGGATTGCATAACACTGTAAATCAACTGTATGTCAATTTAAAAAAGCCACTTTCTTAGTGAGGTTTCCTCACTTTAACTGCTACTGCCCTATCAGAAAATATGCTATAACTTCTGCTTTTTTGTCCTCCTGATCACCAGTCATATACTTTACATTTTCATTATTTATCTGACTTAGTATCTATCTCCATAAAAGTTGAAGGAAGTTAGACATTTTGTCATAGATGGCTGTGTGAATCCTGTAGCCCAAGTTTTTACAATAATGTCCTTTATATAAAATGAGTGCATTATCTAAAATATGCTAAAATAACAATTTCCTGCATCATACAGCAATAAATGAACAAAGCCGGCAAGAGTGGAGAGAAATATGATCTTACATTGTTGATAAAAGTGACGATAAGTACAAATATTCTGGAAAGCAAACTGTCAACTTGAATTCAAAATTTTTTTTTAATTCATAACTTTTGACCTCATATCTTTATTCTCATTAAACTATTTTAAGTAAACTCACACAAAATTTTACTTATAAAACACATCTAAGGTGGGAAGGGATAAATTAGGAGTTTGGGATTAACAGATACACACTACTATATATAAAATAAACAACAAGGACCTACTGTATAGCATAGGTAATAATATTCAATTTCTTACAATAATATATACTGGACAAAATCTGAAAATACATACATGTATGTATATGTATAACTGAACTGCTTCACTGTACACCTGAAACTAACATTGTAAATCAACTATACTTCAATAAAAAATAATTAAAAAGTAAACAAAATTAAATAAAATGTATCTAAGTTTCCACTCATCAGAGTTGTAAGATTATGAACCACATATATTCCTGATAGATGGAGAATGGTTTGATAAGAATGTAACAGATAAAATTTTTATTTAATGACATAATGTATTCACTTGTGAATATATCTGTTACATCTTTATTTATCAACCATTAATGATGCAAAGTATATACATAAAAACTCCTATGTTATTACATATGCACATAGATACTCAATAAGAGAAACAAACAAAACTATCAAATTGAAAAAGGTGTGCAAAAACATAAAACAGTAAGAATCTAGGTGATTTGAAGCTATAATGTTTTACTTTGTATCTTCCTGTATTCTCCAAGTTCATTGTAATGAACCTGAATTACTTCTATAAGCGGGAGGGTGGCTTGGGGTAGGGGAGGGTGTGCCTTTAAAAAAAAAAGGAATAAAGTTAAAAACCAAAAACTAAAGGTAAGTACTAAATAATTCAGATTTGATCCATTTAAACTATTTTCATATTGTTACTTGTAATTATGATTACTTCAAAAATCACTTGAACATAGTTTTGCTTGGAATTGGAACAAAGAAGGACAGCTGGGTTCAGATTTCTGCTGTACGATTTGGCTACAATCTCTGGTTGGGGTAACCTTTGCCACCTGTATTGGAATGTGATTCCATCCTCTGAAAAGCACTAGAAGGCGTCAGTGCAGTGCGTGACCATCAACTCTTTCTCCCTGGGTATCAGAGGCACACTTTGGAGAGCAGCTGCCACGCGGAGGAAACTCACTGTGAACGCCCGATTACTGGTAATAGGAATCATAAGACTACACCATTATGTGGAAATGTTCTTTTCCCTGACAGATATAATGCTAAGATGACAGAAACTATAGTTATTTTTCTTGTTCCTAACATGGGGAACTGCTCTCCAGTTACTAATAACCTACTAATTTACAGCCTAGCAGGAAAAAAATTGAATACACACTAGAGGCCACTAGTGATAAATAAGTGAATTCTGCATGAAGTAAAATACATGATGATAGCTGTGCAAAGAGAACTGCGTCCTACACCTCCGAGCTTCAGGTGCCTTTTTAAGTACTATGCTTCAAGTCAGAGCAGTTTCTTTTTCTTTTTTTTCTGTTTATAAATTTATCAGTATTTTTAAATAAAGGAATAAGTCTGGGGAAATTTCATCTAAAATAAGACAAACCAAGGAAATTTTGTAAAAGAAAAATTATATTATTGTATTCTTTAAGCAAAACTGTGCTTTCAAGTAATGAAACCTTTTTTTACACATTACATATCAGACAAAACCCTGTATTCTTTTACGCATTTGTTACAGAGATCCAGACCAGATAAAGTTACGTCCTACGTTGTACAATGTAATTTGTCTTGGTAATATTTCATTAAGACGAACTTTTTTTTTAATGGAAGTACTGGAGACTGAACCCATGACTTCATGCACTCTACCACTTGAGCTATACCCTCCCCGCAAAGAGGAACATTTTTGTGAAGTGCAAAAGATTTCCAAAAAAAATTACACATCCCCTCTCCCAGAAAATCATCAATCATAAGAGTGGAATTTAAAAGAGTTTACTTAGAAAAAAAATATGATAACATGAAAGCAGGGAAAATACACAGAATCCTCTGATTAAGAAGTTTTTATAAAACTAAGCAAGTGTATACCATACGGTTTATTTTTAAAACGTTGGAGGAATCTTATTAAATTTCTCCGAATGCATGAGAGGTATTTTTTATCACTTATAAGTGATAAAATATGCATGGCAGGTAACCATTTAATTTCACTGTCATTAAGAGGAGGAAGAAGAAAAAATCTCATAACTAGGGGCATTTTACATCACAATAAATATCAAGTTAGGGAGGTGCATTTGGAGCGGGAAATACAGAAGAGAATGATCAGGACCACTGGACGAGGGCATAAAGATTGCCAAAGTCCTTGTGGATGGAATTTGTAGGAATGGCTTGGTTTTGTCTGCATCTGTGTTTGCATTTGTCCATTTCTACCCACGTTTACAGAAACTAACCTAGTGTGAGTCTTGATCCTGGGCACAGCCCACTCCAGAAACAGACAGGAGTCAGGTGTTCACTCCTGCCACCCCCAGAAACAAGGGCAAGGGCAGGCACCCCCTTAAGCACTGCCCCTCGGCCAGTCAATCACGGGCTCTGAAACACAGTGAGGGGGACTGTAGAGAATCCACCTGCAGCACCAGAGACCTGGCTTGTACTCCAAGCACAAACGAAGCCCTGGGTCTGGTTTCCAGCTTCCTGCACACTTTCCCAGCTTCCCACTGATTCTGATAATTATAATACATTTACAGGATTTCTTCTTGTTGTTCTTTAAATTGGTCAGTTTGTTTTTTCCAGTTATTTACAACTGAGAACCCCCGGGGATACAAAAAAATCTGCACAAGACATTCCTAACAACATTTACTGAAGAGCTTTTAGTTTCAGTCTCTGATGAGAATCAGTGTTGAAAAAAAAATTTTTTAAGAATTACTCTACTGGGTCAGAAACATGCTTTCATACTTCACTTATGATAGAAAAATATATTACAATTTTATGAAACATCATGTCTAATAATTCTTTAATATGTATTAAGCATATAGTGAATTTGTTTCTGGGGCTGAGACAATGAAACGACTGGACAATAAGCCTTCACTGGGGTGACAGACTGGTGGGACAGGCAAACAGGTAGATTTCAATGTGCTGTGATAAATGCTATGAAAGAGATCCACTCAATATAAGGTCATCCAGGAAGGATGCGCAGTGGACAAATGGAGTGAAACAGACTTGGAGTGACTGAACCTGACCTGGTGAAGTAAGAAATCTAGCCAACAAGTGCCCTTAGTTCATTCAGAATTTGTCACCTACTGGCTAATCTGTAGGGAAATTATTATTCTCAGGGAAAACTATCTAAAAGAAGTAATATTTATCAATTAAAAAATATATTTATCAAACCTCACCCTGGGTACAAGGACTATTTCAAAAGACAAGCAAAACAAGAACAAGGAATTCTGTCCAATTAAGCAGAAACACCCATAGATAATTTCAACATAACATGGAGTGACAGTAAAGGGCTATTTAGAGAATTTACACTTGACTTAGACATGGAAACTGGAAGTTACCAGGAAACACAACAAAGGGGCCATGCTTTGAAAGATAAGGATTATAACACTAGGAAGAAAGCAAAAGAGTGATTTTTATAAGTGAATTTTTACAAGGAGTTTTTTTAGAATAGTTTTCACAGATGACTCAGATATAGTATTCTATTAAAAAGTATCTTCATTTGATGTTAAAACTGATTCCTTGGGCATTTCAGTGGGCATTCTAAGGCTGTTTTAAACGATGGGCTGATTAGGAGGCCAGTATTTAGATGGCACAAATATTTCAAATAGTCATGGTTAAAGAGTGCTGATGCAAAGGAGGGCACAGTTCAGTGGTGGAGAGCATGCTTAGCACGCATGAGGTCCTGGGTTCAATCCCCAGTACCTCTGGTATATAAATAAATAAACCTAATTAGCCCCCCGCAAAAAAATGAAGAGTACTCATGGGTCCTCTAGCCCTGAGCGGCACACCCACGGCATCAAGCACCCCTACAAGGTATTCAGCAGAAATGGACGGAACTTGACATCCAAGTTCAAAAATAAAGAGTTCACGGTTCCTGTGGGGAGAGACAGCATGTTCTTCACTATCGTCCAAGCAGAAGGACCACTAATCTCCCTCAACAGAAGTGCTAACTGCCGTTTTAAACCTTAGAGTTAAGAGAGTAAGTCAACACTTTTACTATTTCTGATTTTGTTATTCCAGTTCCCTTCAGCCTCGGCATGTACAGACGAATATTCTCCTGCTCATCCTTTCAGTTCCCTTCCTGGCTTTTTCTAGCAGTCCATCTTCTATTTCCTAAGCCCAGTAATGCCCAGAGTTAAGCCATTCGCATATACTACGGACATACACACACACAGGGACTTTTCTCAGGGTGGTAACGTATATTCTGCTGTATTTTAAATGCCCTCTCTGAGACTCTTTAGCTTCTTCAGTCTTGACCTCTCTGGCTACAGAGGTGAAACTGAAGTTTTCAAGGAACCCGACTCTCAGATCCATAACCTAGGGTTACATGTGATGGTTCAGGGTTTATCTTGGTATAACTGCCACTTGGATATTTTCCCGCAAAGTTTATTGACCAGCTTTTGTTAGTTGAAATCCAGCTGTCACTTTTCTGTCCCCTAACAACAGGAAGGCCACAGCTGGCTCAGGTACAATCCCATCGTCAACTCAAATTTCATGTCCTGTGATGACATGTCGACAAAGAATACATGCAGTCTTGTTGCTGGAGTTATCTGGCTTCCTCTTGGTCCAATCACACAAAACCAAAATTTTCATAACAAAAATACATGCAGGAAGTATCTAGGTGTGCTAGGTGTGTGTGTGCAAACATGAAGGTATATGCATTCATTTAAATGTATATGAAAAATCAGACAGGGACCACTCCACAATTTAAAAAAATATATGTAATATATATTCACATATAATTACATACATGGTATCATGTGATTATATATTTTATATAAACATTTTATATATAATATGTATTATATATTACATACATGTGGTATATATGTGATCATATAAATATACAACCTATATGTGGTATTATGTTATTATGCTCATTACTTAACTCAGCAATCTAATAATATATTGAAAATAAGCAAAAAAAGAGTGATGAAATACCTGAGCTCTTAAGTGGTATTAACAAGTACCAGAAAAATTCAACTTTTTTTTTTAAGTAAAATTAATAGAGCCATGTGTTACTCAAAACTTCTGACAGATGATCCAGGTTTCTCTTAAAAATCTTCTGAAGGTAATTTATTTCTGAAGACTCCATCCACGGTACAGGAAAGGAAAAGGATTTTGTCAAGAACATACTTTATGAAATAGAAAAGCCATAAAGAACAATGCCTCTGATTAAATTTAGTTGTAAACTGACTTCCTGCAGCTGCTCAAAATGATCTCACTCTGAAAATTTATTTTGACTTCATGCATGAGCCGACAAACATAGCAACTTGGCATACACATTTCCCCCCTCCTCCAACACCCCGGAATGATTCAGAGCTACGCATGGATAACTTTGGGATCTCTGATTTATAGCATTTGATAACCAACAGACTAAAATATATTACTAAACTAATCCAATCAATAATTCAAGATAAATATGTCCCCACAGTTTGTTGTGTAGGGTTCTTTAATACTAAGACTCCTATTATAAATTTTCTTTTAAATGTGCTAATCATTTTTACCTTCCATCATTTTGACTCAAAGACCCAATAATGCTGGCATGCTCACAGAGCTTAGTCATCTGATTGCTTAAGTACTTTTTAATAAAAACTTGCCAAAGCAAATGACTAAATATTGCTTAAGGCTAGGCTTATAAGGATCAAGCTAAACCAAAGATCTTTTGTATTCCTTAAGCAAAGTACACATTTCCTTTCTATGTCTATGAAAGCATAGAGGAAGTACGTTTTCAACTGTGCCATGAAATGCTTGAACATAATTTAAAATAAATCCCAATCACTGAGAAAATTATAGTCGCAGGTAGACTGAAATCAACCGTCACGTATACTGGAGGTTATCGAGATCACAATGTATGTTCAATTACTTGACACCAAGTTATTCCACAACAGTTATACACTTATTTATACTTACTGTCTTAGTCCATAAAAACTAACAATATTGAGCAAGACTTCTGCAGAATTTTTCACTAAGATAAAGCAGATTGGGGCTTGTATACAAGTGTCTACTAACTATTTACAAGACCTCTAGGGTTGAACTGACAACTTGGAAATTTGTTTGGTTCCAACTAAAAGAACTAATGTTCCTCCCAAAGAGTCACCTGAAAAAATGATAATAAAAAGGATTCCACCTAAAAAGGCAATTCTTAAGAATTAAGTCCACCGACTGCATTAAACGAACAAATAAAATCGTGGTGAATCTGTATAATGGAAATCCTACTCAACAGTGAAAAGGTACAAACTACTGACACACATAGTGGTATGAATGAAAAAAGTCAGCACAAAGAAAACAAACTGTGTAACTCCACTTGCTCCATTCTAGAAGGCTCCAGGAGCCAGAGTGTGGGAGTTAGGGATCGACTGTCAAGCGACAGGAGGGACCTTTTGGGGATAAGGGACGTATTTCAGTCTGACTGCGGTGGTGAACACAACCATTCACCACTTCAAAACTAATTCAATTGTATGTTTAAAATGGATGAATTTTATTGTGTGAAGTTAATCCTTAACAAAGCTGATTAAAAACAGAAAAGAACCAGAGGAGCCAGACACTTTGTTCCTTCATTCCAACCACAATATAAGCACTTACAACCTTTCCAAGTAGTTGTACAATTACTGCACGCAGAGTATTAACTGTGAAAGACTACAGCTTTGCCTAAAACCGCATCATATGCATACTCAACTGTTCTAGAATTCATCACACCATAGCTCTGAAGGGTCACCCTCCACCCTCTCGGCTTATCTAAGTCTTGCATAACCAGCCCAAAAAGTGATATGTTTCTTCATCAAGATTTTTCTGAATACTCTAGTAGATTTGTCCCTGAAATACCACCGAGCAAGAAACTACAGCCCAAGGAAGTGAAATCACTTGTAATGTAATTTGATTACATTATAGTTGTAAATTACATCTCAGTAATGAAGTCACAGAATCAGATTCTGAATCCTCATCTAACTAGTAAGTCCATGCCTGTTCTTTCACTACACAATTCCCAACCTGGAGGCCAAGGCCACCTGCAAGGAATGGGACCTAGAGCACAAGACTGTTAAGTTATTCACGTGTAGACAGACAAGTCATGGATTCCTTCATGGGTGGAGATTTGCTGCCAGATGCCCGGGTTAATTACACTGATAAAGGCTTTAGAAGCTAGTTTTTCACAGCTAGCCTCCCACATGTTACTTAAATTGTACTTTGAAAGTGGTTTGGCTGGGGTGCAGTTATTTGGAGAATCAGCTACAATAGTCATTCTTTGTACCCACTTGATCACTCTGAAATGTGGTACTGAAACCGAGTCCCCCTACAATCGTGTTCCCCTGCTGAGTTAACAACTCACCTCTCTATCCCAAACTTCATTCCCTTCTTGTCCCACCCTGGTCCCCCTCAGGACTAGACAGCACCAAAGCCCCGAGGGAGGATTTAAACCGAACAAGACACTGCAGGGCACTCCTGAGCACGAAGGCCCCTCCGCCTACTCCCAGCTGCCCCCGTTTCTTGTTTGTAGCAAAAGGCTTTAGTCTCCTAGGCCTCCCCTGATTTCCAAAGAGCAGACTCAAGCCGTTATTAATTAGGGAAGTGAGAGAATGCAGAAATGAAGGCGAAGCAGTCAGGAAAACCAGTGCAGTAATAAAGCAGAGTCCTAGTTCCTCCTCAAGGGACAGACGTAACAATCTGACACATATTTTGAGTTGCTCTGCAGGAGATAAAGACTTCCCACCAGGTAGAGGATGGTGACTTCCTGCTGACCCCAAGCAGGCAGACCCCATTCTGGCTGGAACCAGAAGACTGATGAGTATGATGCCCAAAACATCACGCTGTTACCTCACCACCAACCAGTCAGGGGAAAGTCATGCACCCTGCAGCTTCAACCCAAGCACTGCCTTTAAAAACGCTTCCCTGAAAGCCATGGGGGAGTTGGGGTCTTTTGAGCATAAGCTGCCTGTTTCCTCGCTTGGTGCCCTGCAATAAATGCTGTACTTCCTGCACTTTCTGTAGCCCCAACCTGGGGTCAGGAGATTGGCTTGCTGTGTGACAGGAAAGGGACCCAAGTTCGGTTTGGTAACAGTACTAATCTGTGACGAGAAAGCTGCAAGAACATAGAAAGCCTGAAATCTTAACTGTGAGAAAATTAATGCAGTGAGAGGAGTAAGAGATCAGGACTGAATCTTGCTTTTCTGTCTGGGCACCACGGGTCCCTCCTCATCCCGCCCCTGTCAATGCGTACTTAACTGAGTGGTCATTTCTACGAATTCAGCCAATTTTTGTTGCGTGCCAATCTTTTAAGTGAAACAGAAAAGGAACTCCTACACATCTAAACTCAACTAGAACAATGTTCATATAAAAATCATCTTCTGCAGGGCTTCCCAGTCAGGATGCTCTACTCATCAGTTACTCTGAGGGAGCTCACCTAAAAACAGCACTCCCCCCACTTCAAATTCCCACACACCAGTGACACCAAAATTCACAGCTATTTCTCAGACTTTCATGCTGTGATTTTTGAGAGTCTCTAAGTCCCATAAAATCACAATTAAAAAAAAAAACCTCTCACAGTATCAAAATACCAATGAATTCAAAGGCAAAGATCTTAGTTTCAAGATAAAAGACTCATTTAGATAGGAATTAGGACCCAATGTAATGTAAAACATTGTGGAAAAAAGTGGAACATATTACTGTGCATGATTCCAAACAAAACTTAGGTAATCTTTTTAGATATGAGACACTTCTGGCTTATAAATGCTAGTGAGATACACATACATGTATCTCCAAAGTTTCTTCTCTATCACCAAGACACTTCCAATAGCTGATGTTATATCTTAGAAATCTCTGGCTGTAAAAATTCTCAGCCTTTGTGACATTTCTGCCAAGGTATCAATGAAAAAATCATTAATTCAATAAATTCTTGGGTGCCCATTAGTGTACCAGATATATCTATGAGGCACATAAAAAAGATTAATTATGATCGCCGCCTTCCAGGAGTTCACCACCTAATGAGGGAGCTAAGATACATCTACACAGCGCTAAATCACAAGTGAGAAAGTAAATAATTACAAAGTATTATGCAAAGTTAAAGGACAATAGATCACTAGAAATTTACAACCTAGTAAAAGACATAAGCCTTTATAGCTCTAAATCAAGGTAAAATGTGAACCTAACACTGTGATTTAAAAGCATTACTACTGGGGTAAGAAATGTCCAGTCCCATCAGGCTGGAAGGACTGGAGGGAGAGGGGAGCCCTCATGGGGCAGACAGCATTTCAGCTGAGCTCTGCTGCACACATAGGATTGCTACAAAAAAGGCCAGCACATGCTATCAAAACTGTCCGAAGACCAGTGCAGCGAAGGATGTTTAAGCACTGACCCATCAGAATGGATAACCAGACAGTGGGAAGGGATTATGGGAGGTACTGACCCGTACAAGCTGAAGATCAGCATGAGAAAGGGCCTTGGAGAAGACAGAGCAGAAAACTGGGCATGGCTCACAAGACTGGTAAAAGCCAAACCCCAATTCTCACTGCAGTGAGTTTAGACTTTATCCAAGAGACGAAGGAGAAATGCCCCACCCCTCCCTAGTAAGTATACGTGCATGCACATACACGTACACGTATCACACACACACACCCCCCATCATATTCTAGGGCCCTAACTAACCTTTTACATTCCATCAGAACCCTCAGAATAGTTTTTAGTTTAACTGTCCACCTTCATGCTTTCCTTTGTCATAGAACATATCATGCTGAACTAGAACTTTCTTACTACTCTCATACTGTAAGTTTCCTGGGGGCAGTAACTGCATCTTATTTATTAATATGTTCACAGTAACTATCAAAATGTCTTAACTACGAAAGGTATTCAATAAATGCTTGAATGAATGAATGAATCACAAGCTAAATACTACTTTCTTATTTCCGCCACTGGGTTATTCTAGAGAGATCCATCTCATTACAAAGTTCTCTGTTTTCTTTTTTTTTTTTCAGTCAGCGTATCTTAACTATATTCTCACAGAATAGGGTTTACAAATGCTTCTCTACCTTTAAAGGCATTATTTTTTTTTAATGATCAGTATAAACTATTTTTCCCTTAGTGGGAGGTCACTTCTGTGGTGTCATCGATTTTGTGACCGTTTCTGTACGTCATACACTCTGCTACTTGGTTTCACCGCTTCCCCCATCTAGAACTATAATTAGTGTGACCAAAATTCTCCTGTAAGAATCTCCAGCAATGCTTGTTAATCTTTTTTTCAGACTGAGAGAGCTATGGATCCTATATCTCAAAAAATGTCCATACACTCAAAACTCAGTATCTTTTGATTCTATTTCACCAAGTCCAAAAGGAGACAAAATTAATCTAACACTAATTAAGCTGGAGAGAAGTGTCCTTTGAGGGGAGATGTGATGGCGGGGAGCGCGAGGAGGGCTTCTGCGATGCTAAGTCAATATTCATTTATTGCTCTTGGTCATCTTAGTACCGTTTACTCTAGTGTGCTCCCCTTTGAGAAGATTCATTGATCTATATCATTATAATTTTGCACTTCTCTGTATGTTTGTTTTTAATATCCCCTGTGGTGGAAAAGGTTGGTAATTACTGTCACAGTTGAAGACTTTTCAGGCCTTTGTTAAAAACTGACTAGGGCAGAAAGTGTTCTTCTCTTGGAGTATCTGTTAAGATGCAGAAACAGGAATAACCGGGGCGCGGGAGGAGAGCCATGGTGGTTGGGGGTGGGGAGGAGGGCATCATCCCCCTGCAGTCATTATTATTTACCCAGTGCACATAAATAACAATCTTTCAGTATTCTTGTGTGTGGACAGTTTATACTTCTTCCTGATTTAATACAGTGTCAGTAACATCATCAGTAGAAAAACCTCTGATGCCTCTCGACAATGACCAAGAAAAAAATCTGCTCCATAAAGTCTTCCTACAAAGTCTTACCCTGCTTGTCTTGTATTTCTCTCCACTTACCTCCTCATCCTGTGATTATTCTGATTGTGAGATCATGCTATACCCTCCCAGAACCGACCAATGGTGGGTTTTACCTACATGGGAGGAGGCGGTGCTATGAGGCCACGACAGAACTTCTCAATCACAGACGACTCCCAGAATACACACGTGAGACATCAGTCAGTGTCAGGTCAGAGCTGCAGGACTGGGGTATTGGCCCATCCATCTGATACCCAGACTTACTACCCCCACATTTCCAAGAACAGACATCTGGGGTTAGGGAAACAGTCAATTAAGAGTAAAGGAATAATTACAAAGACAGAGTCTTCCTAAAATCTCTTCCTCTTCAATCTCAAGTCCACAATCAAAGCTAGGTTCCCACTCTCACTGGCGGTGCGCATTCTATGTCTCCTGGACTGGGTTCTCCACCCGGCCTCAGTCTGATGTACAGACTGAACACACACCCAAGTCCAAACCTGTCGGCCTTCAGAGTGGAGGTAATCTAGTTATCTCAAATATGAGGGTCATCAATCAAAGTTGCCCAAAACCTCATGGGAAGAGAGAACAGAATAACTGTAATCAAATATTTATTAAACACATTTATTGAGTGTCTAATATTCCCAAGGCAACTGTCTAGGCACGAGGGAGTTTATATTTATTGCGCTTACATTCACCTGAGTAAGAAAAATGAGTCATATTTTCTGTTGTTCCAGAGGGCAGAACCAATAGGTAGCCTCAATGCAACTCTTGGCTACTTAGGAAGAAATACGAGAATTTTTATTTTCTTCTTCTTGTTGCTTCCAACTCACTAATAAATATTCAAATCATCATATGTTGTTTTCACAATGAACAAGAACATTTAGGGCTATTTTATTTAAAAAAAAAAAAAACTGATAAACAGAGAGGCGACTTTCAAAGTTGGAACAAAGACAAACATTCCTGAAAGACATAGAGGGCTGAATACGTTCGGACCAGACTGGTCCCAGTCAGAGGATCAGACGTAAGGTCAGCGCTGAATTCTGCCTCAGCACTGTCCCTCTGCAAACCCTGCTCCCCTGTCGCTGTCTACATCAGTCTCCCTTCCTCCCGTTCCCAATGTGTAAACACCTAATTTTCTCTTCAGCTGGAGCTGCTTCTTACATATTCATGTTTTACTGCATAATAATAAGGTATTACATTGTAGATTAGGACGTTAAATAAATAAAAAATAAGAACAAGCCAAGCAGTGGTCCACAAACCATACCTGCCTTTTTAATAAAAGCTCATGCATATTTTTTCCACTTCCACTGTAAAGCCTCTCTGCTAGAAATACAATTAATAGGAATCATGTCTGGTCACCTATAACCAATTACTCTCACTGGTTAGAGTTCGGATTTAATGAGCTTTATTCCAAGGACGTATTCCCACAGGAAACAGTTTCACTCTTCTCCCTGTTTGGAACTCCACCGTTACCCAGGCCAGCCACATCCCTAAGTATCAGACATGCATCACTGCAAACATGTTATTACAACCAGAAAATCCACAGAAAGCACATTTTCTTATTGAACATCTTCATATATGGACAAATGGTTGTTAGATAAGTCACATAAGTCTTCTTGGAAGATTTCCGTAAGATTGCCTATAAAATGTGTTAAGAAATATTGAAACGATCATTTCAAAATCTCGGCAAAAATAATGGTGCTCATTCCCAAATCTGGCAATGCGTATCGCTTTCCAGTGTGAGTAAAAGCGTTGTACGTTATCTTTCTCATTAGAGTCCAGCCCAATCCAATGAAAGTCATCAGTACAGGAATCTATGTTTTCTCACAGGCATTCTAGATGGTTCTCATGATCGAGGAAGAGTTGGAAAGGGCTGTGTTAATATTTTTCACAGCTCTGGTTCATAGAAGTATGTTCATGAGCTGTACACCCCAACTGAGAAATAGTTCTCAGTCCCAGACTGTCTGCCAGCAAGCAGGTTACAGGCATCAACGGCACCCAGCTCATAACCTTGCCCGCATGGTCATTATGATCCTCTCTGAACTACCTGGTTCGAATACTTTATATAACACACACTTAAGTATTTTTTCCACATACTGTCCATGTCAAGTCTTAGAGAATACAGTCAGAGGAATCCACCAAGTTTAAAAATATAGAAGCACAAAAATGTTAAGAATTTAAATTATTTCCTAGGCTGTCACTGTTGCCATAATCTTTGATAATGCATCCAGACCCTAGGCGTTAGCACACCCAGTCTCACAGAAGACACGCCTTCCTCCTATGCGCAGTGAGCTTTCAAACATCGGAGCCACCATCAGAAACCTGAAGTAAAAATTCTGGCGCCATAAAGATGTATTTTACATCATTTCCAAGTGCATGCACTTAATTCACACCTACGGTATGTTGCATCGTAATATTTTTATTTTAGTTTTTGCAGCAAGGAGGTGATTTCTCAAACTATAAACACATCAGTACATTTAATAACACATATGATAGAAGTGGAACTAAATTTCCTAGCTGGTCTATTTATATCCAGACTATAAATGCTTGTTTTTGCCCAGAGGCTGCACTGTACACATGACAGCAATGAGCTAGGTTTAAATTTTGCTTTCATTAAACATATTCTCACATCTAAAAACAGCTCACCAGGCAAAGATCAAGAAAACCAGAGAGGGCAGATAACAAATCATTCATAAATAAATAGTTTATCTCTTAAAATATATGTCTGTGCATAACACAGAAGGAAGTTACAATGATACTGAGTTTTACTCAAAACTGATATAAAAATCTCACATCTACAACAGAATATATATTTTATGAGATCAGTTTGCATTCATTTAAACTGTGTGAATAAAAATCCTAATTGCCCTTACAAGTTTTATTTTACTCAATGTTCAAAGTCCCCACAAATACCAAAGTTGATACTGCTACTTAATGAGACTTTCAAGGAAGCAGGATTTTTTTAATAGAAATACAATTGGCTTATTGCTATTAACAGCTACCATTTAAAGCAAAGAAATAACACAACCTAGTCAAGCAGCTCTCTCACCGAGGTGGTTTTCTGTAAAGAGTCTGAAGGAAAATGAACAGCCACCATTTCCTAAGAAGAAAATGAAACAAACTGAAGAGTAGAGTTGGCACACAGCGGACAAAGCCCATCAAGCCTACCTCTCCCTCTCTCCCTCCGTGGCATCATACAAGCGGTTGGCACCTCCGTCAGCACAGGCTCTTAAAAGAGCTTCAAACAGAAAAAAGAAAAGAATATTTTAATATAGGAAGCTTAGCAAAGATCAACATTAAAAAAACAGGCCCTCAGACACACACACAAAGCCGCGCTCCCCTCCCTGGATCATTTCACAGTCAGCCAGTGACACTACTGGTACTAAAAATGATCCTGCATGTCACACACACAAGACAGGATCACCCAGGACAAAGTGTAATTCCTTTTCCATCTTCTTCAACTACTCCTATTAAATAAAGGGGGGGATGGTATATGATGTCTTCAGTATCTCTCGAAGCTTGTTTTTCCTTCCTTCTAACAGAAAATAGGCCTCAGGCTTGATACCAGACAACAGGACGTAGCTTATAACTTTGTCCCCTTGTTTTATTAATTTTTTTATGGATACCTTCTATTTGCGGCAGGTATTATGGGTCTCCATAGTTTACCATGATATGCAAGATTTCTTTTAAAAACACATCATAAGCAGAACATTGTAAGTCTGTTTTAAAATATTAACTAATAATCCAGATAATGTGCGGCTGTAAATATTGAGAAGGTGGCACAAAACTGACTGAAACTTGGGAGATATGAAAGTAATCCAACAAGGCCGGCTGCCCCCCCAACTGGGGCTTTTTATCTCTCGCCTCCCTGTGTTTTTCCCTCACATCACTCTAGGGTTTCATGCTGCTGGTGAAATCATTCCTTAAAATTTTCATTCCACGGTCTACTATTTTCGTTGTGGTTACTTCTCTAATTTCTAATTTTCCTAGAAATGTTCAGTATCCTAGCATCAATTCATCCTTTGATACTTTTCTTTAAAAAAAAAATCCTTTACCTAATAGTTTCAAATCAAACTTTTTTTGTTTTGTTTTGTTTTGTTTTTTTGTATTGTTGTTTTGCTGTGTTTTGTTTTTTAACCTGGGCGATGTTAAGAGTCAATGCTGAGGTGTCTGAGATTCTAAGTCCTCACCCTGAGGAGCTGCCTCTGCCCCTCCATAGCTGTTAAAACTGATCAGTAGGTCACAGAAATCAGCCAAGTCCTTGGACACCAACTGCTTCAGAAGAAACAAACAGTCGGCCTTCCACAGCTGAGGGTTTCCAATGTGATCCATGGTTTAACCTGCGGAAATGAAACCCACGGACACAGAGTGCTGACTGTGGTCACTTTTTTGCACCACTTCATATAAGTGACTTGAGCATCTGCGGATTTTGGTATCTCAGGGGCTCATGGAATCAATCTCCCACAGACACCAGGAGACAACGGTATTTTTTGAGCTACTTCTTCATCTTATTGCTGTTATGAAATCAACTCCCTTTTTTGCAAGTTTAGCTATACATTTAAGAGTGCTTATAATATCTACCTCCAAACTGCGAGGTGTTTAATAACAGGTGGGATATTGTAAAGGGCAGCTAACTGACCATACTGGCAGAAATAAAAGCCCCAGTGTATTTTCCACTAATCCATGATACACGTGAGACGCCTCTGTGTGCCCTATGTTAGAGCAGAAATAAAACAGAGGCCAACTGGAAAAAAAAAAAAAGATACTCCTTTCTTGCTTCAGCTTCTTCATCTGTAAATGGTAACAGTATCACCTATGGCACAGAATTATTAAGCAATCAATGACTTAGTAATTATACATGATGCTCGTCACAACACTGGAACATAGTCAGCATTCAACAAATGTCAGTCCTCTTCCTCCATGTCTGTCAGAGTGAAAATGAAGTCTAAAAAGCACTGTGTCCTTAACAGATACACACTACACATACGTAGTATATGACATAAATAAATGACAAGGACCTACTGCATAGCATAGGGAACTTTATTCAGTTTCTTGTAATGAGCTGTAACGCAAAAGAATCTGAAAACATATGTGCATATGTACATATGTAAAACTGAATCATTTTGCTATACACCTGAAACTAACATTGTAAAAACAACTACACATCAATAAAAAAATAAAATTAAATAAAATACATGAATATTAGCTGACTAAAAAAATAAGAACAAAAAACAAATAAAAAGCATTGTATCTCTAGAAAAGAAAAGCCTATGGTCCTTAAAAAGTGTCAAATAAAAGTAAGAGTTTTACAAAGATATCTAAGAGGAACATCTCATTTTACCAATTACCAACAATACACATTTCCCTTTAAGGAATGGTACCCAAATTCAAATTATACCATAAACATAACTTGAAGATTCACAAACTATTCTGTGCATTTCCTAAATATCAAAACCTGAAAGTTCAAAATCATCAAAAGCAAAATAGAGAGAGAATCTCACATATAAAAGATGCTGTAGAACAAATGAACAGGGAGAGAGGAAGGACTGATAAACAGAAACAGATGGTAAACTATCAGTCATTACCCTCAGAGTATATAGAACACTGCTCTGTAAACAAAATTAACAAGCATAGGGAATCTTTTTATGTGAAAATTGATTTAGTGAAGTAAAACGAAATTCCAAGACGCAGTGGCCAAGGATTATAAAACAGAATGACTTGTTAAATATTTCATACTGTATTATTTTGCAAAGATCAGCTAGAGTCAACATTTATACCTATTATGTGGCAGGCTCTGAACGAAACAGAAAGATGAATAACAAAAGGAGCGAGCTCTCCAGACTGACACTTTAGTGGAAAAAGGAGAAACAGAAGCGCATATACACACTGCACGGTAGACAGTGATGACAGAAGAGCAAAGCGCGACGGGAAGACACGGAGATGTGTTTCAGTGGACAAATCTGTAAAAATGCTTATTATTAAACCTAGTTCAGCCAAGATCAGTGTTACTTTTATAATCCAATTTTTTTTTCTCATGCCTGTTGCTTCTCACACTCAGATTTAAACTGGCATTTTTAGAGCAGTTTATCAAAAGAGAAATACCAAAGTCATAGGAGGTAAATTTGTCCACATCTCCTCTTGTTTGAAATGGCTAATGGAGCTAAAACCACTGATGAAATCTGTGCACTATTCTCTCGTTACCTAGAAGGTGGGATTGGGGTGCAATCCATCTGAAAGAACAAGTTCCAGTCTGTCCCCAAAACTATTTTGTGACTGTCAGTAAAGCTCGACAAAGAAGATATATTCTACCACTTTTAAATTTTACTAATAAAATATTTTCTGTCCACATAAATAAAATTGCATTTGGAAAATAAAATTTCAAGCATGCATTACATAATGTTGGCATGAATTCATTGATGGCAATTTGAAAACTGAGTAAACAAACATCACTGTTAATGAAAGTGACGAACTAAAAGAATCGATAGTAGAGGGCATTCTCAAATAAGATATTTCTGATAAATCATGGGTCAGCCTTCAAAATACATGCACTCCATCATTATTTAAATAGTCTCAAGCTTTAATGAATGGAAGCTACTGCATGAGTTATCTTTAATGTAAAAATTCACTGGCTTATACAGCAAAATTTTTGCACATTTATCAAATACTGCAACTTCAATGGCTGAATAGTTATTACACATCAGGCTGATAAAAAGCTGTTGACTAAAGTATACTAAAACCTCTGTATCAACTCTGTGTATTGGCACTACCAATAAGCATAATTAAATACACCTTAAACTAACAAGATTTTTTTTAACCTGGCATAATGTAAGTTAGTGTTACTGACAATAAAGAGCTCCACTCACAGAGGTTAATTGGCTAGTTCATTAATTTTTATTGAATGAAGTTGGACAGAAATAATTTCACTTTCTGAGAAGTAGCCTATTAAATGAGCTCCACGTATTAAGATGGAAGAAAAGATAAAAGTAAAAATCAAGGAAACGTTTTTCAGTGTCAAGTCAACGGAAAGAACACCAGATATAAAAGACTTTGATTCTAATCTAGATCCTATGACTGAGATAATCCCAAGAATACTGATTCTCATGCAAAATAAAGATTATTACATATAGCTGACCAAACTCACCAAATTATTCAGGGGCTGGAGAGACAACAAAGATAAAACCAGAAAGAAACAGCATGGGGAAATAAAACTCTCTCACATACTGTTGATAAAATTATAACTCTAAGAGAGAGTTTGGCAGATTTATAAAAATTTAAATGTGCATGCCCTTTGATCCAGAAATTCTGTGCAGCCTCTATGAAACTTGCCCAAAATCACAAGGGCATATGTGCAAGGACAGTCATTGTGATATTATCTGTAATGTTGAAAAAACTGACAGTAAACTTAAATGGTCACCAGTTGAATATTGGTAAAAATACATCATGTCCCTTTTATGGAATCATTTTTTTGAAAGTAGTTCTTATATGTATTTATATGTTATCTCTTGTAAGGTATACTGCTATTTAAAACTGTAAATAACCACTGGTCAAGGTCAAATCTTCCTTCCAACAGCAACTCAGAGAATGTACAGAAGTATGCCAAATTCAATACAACTAAGAATCAGACCAGGGTTACTACGTCAGGAACGTTTATCCAAGTAATCAGCAGTCTGCAATGATTAAGATACACCTGCACTGGAGAAGGGACGCGAGACCCACGCCCCTAAGGAAGCTCCTAACAGCTGGCAAGGGATAAAAGCTGAAGTTTCCCAAGAATCAATGTCTTCCACAGCCACGAGCATAGCAAACGAGGAGCCACCGCAACGTTTGAAAGTCACTCCCGGAAAGTGACTAGACCTTCATTATTTTTGTTATAAACCAATATTTATCACCTGTCTTGAACCTTTCCTTAAATTTAAGTGAAACTGGTGTTGGGTAAAGCCTATCACATCTTCTTAGTTTGTTAATCCAAGACCACTTCTGAATTGCACACACCAAACTCTTTAAGCTTGACTATTTATATGGAATAGACATGAGGTCATGGAAAAAACACTCTTCACTAAACACAGTGCTGCAAAAAATATTTTTACAAGAGATATGAACTCTATTGTAACTGCAATTTTAATATCAATAGCAGTAACTAAAAAAAGGAAAAGAGACATAAAGTAACAAGAATAATTCCAGATCCAACCTCATTATTAGGAGAAGGAATCAAATATTTTGACAGGTTTGATCAGGACCGAGTTGAAGGTGCCTACATTCACCTAGAGGGAGGAGAAGATGCAGAATCTCACTTAGCAGGTGTCTTACTGGGTCCCTGGGCAGTTAAATACCTCCAGCCACCCAGCTCCTGTGTGTTCCCAACACAGGTTCTTCTTCCCTAGTGCTCCAAAGACACAATTAGCCTTTGTGTATCTGATATCAATCTAGTCTGTCAATATTACTGGTTTGAGCCAGGATTCTCTCCCTGCCTTAGAAACAACAGTAAACCACATAATCCCTAACTTCTACTCTTAAGCCAGCTCTAGCACCTCAGAAATTGTCCATTAACACAAGCACACACTAAAAAAGAAGTGTTAACATGAGTTCACACAGAACTACACAGATTTGAGAAGGCTCACTATCAGATACTACAGAGGATAAGTGGGGGGGGGGTTGTTTCATTTTTACTATGGTAAGAACACTTAACGTGACATCTACCCTCTTAAAATTTTAAGTGAATAGTACAGTATTGTTAACTATAGGCATATTGTCGTGCAACAGATCTCTAGAACTTAATCATCTTGCATAACTGACACTTGACTCCCATTGAATAGTTACTCCCCACCTGCCCCTTCTCCTAGCCCCTGACAACCACTGTTCTATCCTCTGTTTCTATGAGTTTAACTGATGTAGGTTTCACATATATGGGAAATCATGCAGTATCTGTCCTTCTGTGACTGGCTTCTTTCGTGGAGTATAATGTCCTTCAGTTTCTTCCATGTTTTTGCATGCTGCAAGATCTCCTTTTTTAAGATTGAATAATACTCCATTATCGGTATATGCCATATTTTCTTTATCCACTCATCCATCAGGGGACATTTAGGTTATTTCAAGATCTTGGCTACTGCGAATAGTGCTGCAGTGAAAATGGAAGTACAGATAACTCAACTCTTTAAACATCCACCTTCAATTCCTATGAATAAAGAGCCAGAAGTGGGATTGCTGAATCACATGGCGGTTCTAGTGTAATTTCTTGATGAACCTCCATATTGTTGCACACAGTAGCTATACCATTTTGCACTCCTTCCAATAGTGAATAAAGGTGTGAACTGCTCCATGTCTTCACCAAGACCTGCTGTTTGTCATTTTTAAAAAAATAATATCCAAAGTAACAGGTTTGAAGTGCTATCTATGGTTTTGATTGCATCTTGTCACATACCTGCTGGCCATCTGCAGGTCACCTTTGAAGAAATGTCTATTCAGTTCCTTACCCAATTTTTACTTGGGTTATTTGACTTTTTTTCTGGATATTGAGTTTTAGGAGTTCCTTACATATTTTGGAAATTAATCACCTATCAGATATATGACTTACAAAAATTCCCCCCATTCTGTAGGTTGCCTTTTCACTCTTGTTTGTTTCCTCTGCTGTGTAGGAGCTTTTTTAAGTTTGACATGGTCCCACTTGTCTAATTTTGTTGTCGTATCAACAAAATCATTGCCAAGACCAATGTCCAGAACTTTAACCTTATGTTTTCTTCTAGGAGTTTTACACTTTTCAGGTCTTACACTTAAGTCTTTAATGTATTTTGCACTGAAGGTCAGTGTTTTTTAACCAATATTCATCACTAGGGACAATGCTGAAATAAAGCTGTATTTCACACTTTATGGTTAAATCAGACAAGAAGGCCTAAATCAATGAATTCTTCCAGAAGTATCTCTTGCTTAAAAACATTTCCCTGTTAAGTATTCTCTGCCATGTTAAAACCTCAATTATATGAAAAGCCTAATAAGGAATATATTTCATGTAAGAATTCATGGAAGGCTTCCCTTAGTAAACCATATTCCTGAAACACATCTGGGTGTTCACTTTTGGTATTTCTTACATACTTCATTAAAAATAGAACGTCTGTTTAGGATATGGCTGTTATTTAAAAGAGAATATAAGGTCTTCCTTGGAGATTGTCATAAGCAGAGAGTGTTAAATATACTGGTCAACAACAAAAGCAAGGAAAAAATACACATAAGATACTATCATCTATATATAAAGCAGTAAAGGCATTGCTTTTTTTATTTTCACAAGTGTAAGCACAAGAGATTGGTTACAGCTACAGCGGCACTGCTGCAGAAGAGGACAGGGCTGGGGCAAAGATTTACTTCTTGCGTAACTAATGTTCTTCCAGGGAATCCCAAGCTTGCGTTCTCAGCCTGTAAGTGGCATTATATCTACACTCAAATCCAGATTTGGCACATGGCTCAATCCATGCTGTTACAATCTCCTGACCAGAGTGACTGATGGTGAGACCGAGGTGTGATCTGATTAAATGGACATGAAACCTAAGGAGACTTCCTGGGTTCCCTGTTCCACCATCCCGCCACCTGAGAGACTGGAAGTGCGGATCTGTGATGGGCTATCTTGTCGACCCAGAGAATGAAGCCAATACTGGAAGGTAAAGTTTGGAGGCAAGAGTCTTGTTTGAGTCTCCATAACCATAACAATCGCCTTTTCAATTACACGAGCTAATAAATTCCCTTTTTGGCTCATGCCAGTTTGAGTTGGGCTCTCTGTCATTTGAAACTGAAGGAGCCTAACTAATCCATATATTAATTTCTACTTCAAAGACACAGAATCCTCCTCTCTACCAACTGGATACCTTATTACGCCTCATATCTCTACTGGATCAAGGCCTGAAGAGGAGGTGTATATTTTTGTAGGTAGTTGGCCTATTTGTATATACTCTCACCTGCAAAGCCTTGATTATGATCTAGTTTAGTTAGTTAATGGACATGGTTGACAGACGAATTAGCATGCTTTCCCTATCAAGTCGCAATTTCATGGGGAAAAATTTTCATTCAAGCCTTTCATGGAAATATGTGCTCTCTGAGAGACAGAGCAACAATTTACTGTGCTCACAGGAGTGCCGAAATGCATAATTAATTGCTGTTTAGATAACTTCCAGAGTTTTAGACGAAAAGTTTAATTTATAGTATAAGTATGTGCAATTATTAAGAGAGCTCACATTATTTGTAATATCCCACAAATAGTGAGTGGAAGATTCTTTAAATTTTACTTAAGTCAGTAACACAGAATTATCCTATTGCAAATAAAAAGCAAGCGGCATTTATACTGAGCAGCTACATGCACAGGGCCACGCTAGTCCTAATGGTCTGGATCACGCCATGTAATGAAAATTTTTATTACTTTTAGGTAAATGTTGCTGCCCAAGTTCTATTATCCTTTCTCTCTGCCACCTTCTGCCTCCTCCTCTCCTAGTTATTTGTTATGGAGACAAAGTATGACATTTAATCATCTTTGATGCTATTTATAAAGTCTATGAGCAGGTACCTCTTTAACACTTGGTGACACCAAATACCTCATTACTAAGAAATCTGGAAAGCGGCCAAACATCAAACTGTCTGTTTATCCTAAAGTGGCACAGGGAAATTTTTCTAAAAGATGAGTAAATTTCATAATGTGCTAAAACCACAAAGAGCTAGAAGCAGCACAGAAACACAGTCTAATAAATGACACCAGTGAATGTGTGTTGTCCAAGTGTAGTTGCAGGAATGATTACGGCTGAGTGCATGCTCAATGACCGCATCTCTCTCTACTACAGACTGGCCATTCTTTAGGGACAAGTTGGTTAATATGTACACTCCATCCACGGGGAATAAGGAAACATGTAATAGGCCTCTGCTGGTGCTGGTTAGAACACAGGCTTGCTCACCCGTCACTACTTACAGTCTGAGGCTCCGCGGGGAGGGTCGCCCAGTGCACTGCAGGACGGTCAGCACTGCCCTGGACTTCCCCATTAGATGCCAGCAGCGCCCCTCAGCGGTGATGACCGAGATCCACAGGCAATGCCCAATATCCCCTACTAAAAATCACTCCCAGGGTCCTCACTGGAGGACCGCATACCCCCCGGCAAGCCACCCAGAGTCCCAGCGTGTCCAGCTATACAACAGACTGTTCTTCGCTATCCTCTCAAATTCCAATTGAAAAGCAAGACTGTCACCTAGAAACTACATTCTACCTGGCTTCCGAAGTCAAATGACTTAACAAAGCAACTTATGTCCTAGCTAAACTGCATTCAAATCCATCCCAGATGCAAACCTGCCATCTTACCCTCTCTTTCATACTTTGCGAATCTTCAGTAACACCTCTCCCGCCATCTGTGTGTGTACTAACATCTCTGATATTTCAGGTAATCTTCTAGACGATCCCGTCCCTCTCTATTGGAGCCTCCTACTCATTTGAGACCCTATTACTAAATATTGCCACTGGTCACCGAGAAGAGTTGGAGTAGAAGAGAATAGCAATGATGTGGCTGCTTTACTTGGCAAAAGTCAAAGTGTTTAAATAAAAATCACTTTGTTGATGCGAATGTATTACACAATAGAAGAATGTAGAGGGATTTGGGACCCATTTGCCTCCTCTGCCTGTTTATTCAGCACTTAGAATTCCTTCCCCTCTTCTTTTTAATGGATCAGATCTCAGAACTTAGGCAAGAAGTATTTCAATTGAGAGATTTAATCTCCCATGTACCAAAAATAAAGCTGTACCAAAGTCAGATTCCTTGTTACACAAATAAGTGACATATTTAATCTTATTTTGCAGAGTTAGAAGCAAAAAATTACCCGACAAATCATACCAGTACCTTTCCTAATACCTTTTACATCTTTATAAAAATATTTTAACAATTTACTAAGTGAGAGTTTCTAGCAAACAAATCTTTTTTTAAATAAGAATCATTAAATCTAACTGGTAATAATAGGGTAACCTCAGCAATTAGGTCTTAATACAGAGTAACTCGAAACTGAGAAATAATTATATATTTTTATTACTAATATAAGAATTTCACATATTATATATAATCTTATAATTGACTATGCCCCTTTGTGAACTGAACACGGTCAAGCTAATCCTTCTTCCTGTTTAGGGGAAAAAGTGTGGGGGGAGGACTGCGAAGGCTTTGAGCTGGAAGAAGGGGAGAGGAATTAGGAATAATGTTTGCAGAAACTGATGGTAGGAAGGTGAATCACTGGGTGGAGGTTAAAAGCAAGAGAAAACTACCCAACAACTCGTACTGGGCCTTCTTTAGGCCCAGAGTTGTAACCAGGGAATAAAGCCCAGTGAAAGAGCATCGAGAGTGTGGAGTAGAATGCCTTACTAACCACCACATTCCTCGGTCTGTAAATTATCTCCGGACATTCTTAGAGATAAATTAATCTCACTCTTTAAAACATGACTTTTCAAGGCATGAAAAAGCTCATTTTTTTAAAATAATTAAAAGTAGGCCAGTCACTTCTGGAGTTTAGTCAGATAAGGGAAAAGCTTTAGGAGATAAGACTGAGAGGCAGTCAAGGACCGTGTTAAGCAGGTCATGGCACAGAACAGAGCTTAAGTGTAAAGGAAGTCATCCCAGGTTTTAAGTTCGAGAGCGCTCCACTCTAACTTAGGTGTTACAGACTTCCCTTCCTTTTATGTTAAGACAGATTAAAGGGAGACATGGGTGAGTCGACGACATTAGTTGGGAGACTACTGCAGGGACCAGGGAAGAGGGTGACTTAGACGAGGTTTCTAGCATTTAAGGTAAGGAACATGGATGGCCTTCAGGACACATTAGGGAGTTGGAAGTGACTAGGTTCGCTGAGAGACTGGATGTAGACAGTGGTGCAAAAGGGATCAGCGATGACCTTTAGTTTCCTGTCTTGGGCAACTGACACACATGGCACTGTCTGCAACTGTTCAGTATTCCCCAGACTGTCGTTCTGTCCAATGCTGGGCCACATTCTGTAACACATTTCTTGCTATTCTTGCTTACCTCTGTCATCTTCCACAGTCTTCCTGTTCCATCTGTTTTATAACCCTATGGGCCTGCCTATGTTCTCCTTACAATGAGAGATGTCAAGTTCTGAATAGCTCTCCTCCCACTTTTCCCTACATTGCACTGGCCTGCAGGTGTCTCTGTATAGTGGAAATATTTTATATTAATGGTGGTGAAAAATTAATGGCATTGTCAAAAAAGTTTAATAAAAATATAAAACATGAAATTTCCTTGTTTATTTGTTTTGGTTATTTCTAAATCAAAGGAAATGTGACCAAAATATTAGAAAGGACCTGAGATAACTCTGGATATGTTGAAACAACTTCTGGCAAAGAAGCCTGGTTTAAATGCTCAGGAACAACTTGACCTGAAACAGGTCAGTTTTCTTCCTGTTTTTTTTTTTTTCCAAAAAAGTTGTAAGAAAATTACACGAACTCTTATTGCAGAAAAATTTTTAAAGGAAAACAGAGGCTACAGAGAGGCAAATAAGCACATGAAAAAATGTTAAACATCACTAGTTATCAGAGAAACTCAAAATTACAATGTATCACTATATTCTTATAAAAATGGCTGAGGGAATGAGATGAATAAAGATGATGTGGTATATATACACAATGGAATACTACTTAGCCATAAAAAAGAATGAAATAATGTCACTTGCAGCAACATACATGGACCTAGAGATTACCATACTAAGTGAAGTAAGTCAAAGTATATGGTATCACTTATATGTGGAATTTAAAAATATACAAATGAACTTATTTACAAAACAAAAAAAGACTCACAGACATAGAAAACAAACTTATGGTTACCAAAGGGGAAAGCGGGCAGAGGTGGGAGGAGGGATAAATTAGGAGTTTGGGATTAACATACACACGGTACCATACATAAAACAGATAAACAACAAGGACCCACTGTATAGCACAGAGAACTATATTCATTTTCTTTAAATAATTTATAATGGAAAATACTCTGAAAAATAGATACAATTGTATAACTGAATCACTTCGCTATACACCTGAAACTAACACAACATTGTAAATCAACTATACATCAATTTTTTTAAAATGGCTTAAAAAAAAGAACGGCAGATGAAGAAAGTGTCACCTTCACCACTGCTGAAGGCTAACTTTGGGGGTGTGGCAGTGAGCAGTGTGGGGCTGGAGCCAGACTCTCCACGTGAAAAGCACAGGATGCTGTGGGCTCCTGCAGGCAGCTTCTCAAAGAGAAGGGGATTTAAGAAGGGCAGAGCTGCACTGAGCATTTAAAAAAACAAGGCTGAAATAAAACATGGTGATTTTGTATCAAACACTGGCAAGGAAGCAGAGACACTGGATCATTCATATATTGCTGGTGGTGCTTTATTACACCATAATTAACCTTACAGCAACCCAAAAAGTTTGGGTTTTTATTTCCTATTTTACAGACAAGGAAAATGAGCTCCCAGTCACAAAGTGATCTGCCCCACATTCCCTAGCAAATTTTCCTGTGGGCTTCAGACTGAGAACCTGAATTTAGAAAATAGAATTTTTCACCTGTGTCTTGTGGAGTTAAGTCAGAATTACTCTAACAGTAGAGCCAGAATTAGAACCTAGGTTCACTTGGCAATAGAGTCCACATTATTTCTGATGCACTGGAAAGCCCCTACTATGCTTCGAGTCAGCTCAGTCAAGCAAAGTGAAGTACAAAGGATGAAACAGCACAAGCTTAATGTGTAAGAACCTCAAACATCGGCTTCCCCGGAACAGTAACGCCCACAGCTTTTCCAATGCAAAACAGCACAAGAAAGGAGCCACAGAGATGTTCACATCCACTGATCTACTAACCCACTCACAGAGTGAGCTTAATGTCCGACTAAAAGAAAATGGAGAAAAGGCTGAAGAGATCCTAGGAGATCTTGCAGATATCAAAGTCACTTGCATCGATGTTAGCGCACAGGGGGACACACAGCTTGTCTTCTGTACCCATCAGGGTCCTCTCAGGAGACACCATACAGTAATGTGAGCAGAGAAAGTAATATGTGAAAGTTATGTGAATGTAAGAAAATTATGAACAGGGATCAGAGCAGACAACACTGGAAAGGGCTCAACAGTAAGAAATCCTCCCTCTGAAGTGCGGGGGGGACACCATTCACAGGGAGGTGCTGGCCTTCTCATCCACCATGAAGCCACCTCAAAGGGTCCTGGAGGACGATGGGATGGGCAGCAAAGCACTTCATCCAGCGGTGTCCTTCCTTTGCCCTCTGCTGATGCAGCCTAACACCCCACCCACTGCAAAGGAGAAATGCTTAGAAGGCCCAGCTCCATTATCACAGGCAGACAATGAAGTGAGGATTTGGAGCTGAGAGGCAATACGTTAAAAATTTTGTAACAAAAAATGTTGTTCTTTCCCTCTCTGACACTGAATGTTTATTTATTCAATTGGACATTTCCCTACTGCTCTAGTAACCTGAAAGGTCTAATGGGGTCACTTCCTCCAACTTACGTACTATTGTTTCTTGGTATGTCCTCACCCCCATCCCTGTCAAGTCTTAAGCCACAAACAGGTACCCCACAAGTGCTTGTTAAACTGAACTGAAATACACCACAGCTGAGATGTCTTTGAAAAGCGAAGGCTACTCTAGGTTTTTAAAAATACTTTTTATCTTAACTCACAAGGGTACGAAAAGTCCTGTGGGGTGCTGAGTTTATTAGGTGTTTCCCTGTAGGGATCTGGATTAAAATTCTAGCCTGAAATATAGAACAAAGTAAATTCAGCTATAAAATGCACTTTTGTACTTGTGTGCATCAAAAGGATACTTCTCCACCTGTGCATCCTTTTTCAGCAAAGGACTGAAATAATTCATGTGAAGTGCACAATAAAGAAAAATATCCCCAGCATGTTTAATCCTAAATTTCTACTCTCAAAAACACTGAGTATAGACCCAAAGGAGACCCCCTGAATGTATAAAACCATAAAATTGAGAACAATTTAAAACACATCAAAGAATAAAGAGTAAGATAACATCTCTGTGGCCTCCATCTAGAATTGCCAGTTGTTATTATTCAGCACTTTGTGTAACAAAAAACTGCAGAAGTTTATATTCCTTAGAGCTGTCTGAAGACCCAGCCTGTTCCCATGACCCTTACCAGCAGTACACACTATTCCAGGTGTAGGGTTTACCTTTAGAGTTTTTGTGGGTTTAACTTTTACATAGCACGCATATGCATCAAGGGAGAAACACTTAACGTTACATACATTGTGTGATATGTGTTATCTTTAATTTTTAAAAATTGTGTTCTAAAACTTGCTTTCACTATTCAAAATTGTATTTTTGACAGCGTTCCATTTGGAAATACAAATCTAGTTCACTAGATTCATTTAATTCCTGTACAGAGTAAATGAATGTGTTAAAAATATTTATCTGATCTCCTCTTCTCTTATTAACACATTTAGGAGGTTTACATGTTTTAAGTTTTTAAGAAATGCCACAATTATCATTTAGATGTCTCCTAGAATACATATGAAACATTCTCTCAAGGGTATATATCTAAATGGATAACCACTGGGTCACAGAATATGTGTATTATTAATTTACCACATAATAACAAATTATCCAAATTGTATCAATTTATATAACTGATATAATTATATACACTTCATTGTTTAAAAAGCAAACTGAAGCCTCTATTTATATCAAATAGGTACCTCACAAGGAAACCATAAACAAAACGGGAAGATAACCTACAAACCAGGCTGGGAGAAGATATTTGCAAATGATGAGACAGACAAGAGCTTAATTTCTGAATAGACAAACACCTCACACAAATCAGTAACAAAAAAACAAACAATCCAATCAAAAAATGGGCAGAAGACCTAAACAGACATTTCTCCAAAAAAAGACATACAGATGGCAATAGGCACATGAGAAGATGCTCAGCACTGCTGGTTATCAGAGAAATGCAAATCAAACCCACAATGAGGTATCACCTCACACCACTCAGAATGGCCATCATTAAAAAAATCAAAGAAAAATAAATGCTGGAGAGGGTGTGGAGAAAAGAGAGCCCTCCTACACTGTTGGCAGGAATGTAATTTAGAGCAACCACTAAGGAAGACAGTATGGAGCTTCCTTAAAAAACTACAAATGGAGTTACCGTATGGTCCAGCAATCCTGCTCCTGGGCATATATTTGAAGAATACTCTAATTTGAAAAAAAATAAATGCACCTCCATGTTCTTAGCAGCACTAGCAATACCCAAGACATGAAAACAATTTAAATTTCCATCAACAGATAACTAAAGAAGATGCATGCACATGCACGCACACGCACACACACAATGGACTACTACATGGTCATAAAAAGAAAAAATGCCATTTGTAGCAATATGAATGGACCTACAGATTATCATACTAAGTGAAGTAAGTCAGACATTAAAACAAACATTGTATGATATCACTCATAGGTGGAATCTAAAAAATGATAGAAGTGAACTTATTTACAAAACAGAAACAGACTCACAGAAATAGAAAACAAACTTACAGTTACCAAAGCGGGGACCGTGGTGGGGAGGGATAAATTAGTTGTTTGGGATTAGCAATTAATTAGACACAAGCTACTATATATAAAATAGATAAACAACAAGATCCTAAGGTATAACACAGGGAACTATATTCAGTATCTTGTATAAACTATAATGAAAAAGAACATGTCTATGTATAACTGAATCACTATGTTGTACACCTGAAACTAACACAGCATTGCAAATCAGCTATACTGCAATTAAAACAAATTAGTAAACATGCGCACACAGGACGTGGTCACAGATTTGCTTACTGTGGTAGGAGCTGAGTTTACCAGTAAAAGTGAAAGGTGCTAAATGCAACAGGTCTGGATCAGGGGACAGCAGCTGCAAAGTGCATCCTGGGTCCAGACTGGCCACTCTCTGCCTCTCTTCTCCTAGCTGTCTCCTGCAATAAATCTTGGCAAATCTTTTCTTCAAAGCTTACCCTCACTGTCCTACCGTAGGACCGGAATATAGGATCCTTCCAGACCCTGAGTCCTCTTTTCAGTCCATGTGCCTTAGTTCTCTAAACAGGAGGTACTCATGTTATTAGTGATCGGCATTAACCTACAATAATAACCCTGCAGTATACTTTATTCACTCATTCATTCCTTTGGAGGCACATACTGAATGAGCACCAACGGGAGTCAGAAATACCACAAGTGGTTCCAACTCTCAAGGACACCACAGTCTAGAACTATGCCACATGATACGGCAGCCACCAACCCTGGTGGCACTGAGCATCTGAAATGCAGCTAGTCTCAAATGAGATGTGCTCAGTGCAAAATAAACACTGAATCTTGAAGACTTAGTACCAAAAAAACGTAAATTACCGTTAGCAATTTTTACACTGCTTATGTGTTGAAATGATATTCTGAATGCATCCAGTTAACTCAGACAGTATTATAATTAACTTCTTTAATGTGGCCACAGGAGATTTACACTTACATTTGTGGCTCACATTGCGTCTGTATTCACCAGCCCTGGGCAGTAAGGCAGGAGGGGTCAGTACACTCGTACAGGGAGAGGATTCCTACAGCTCAGTGGGGAGCATGTGGAGAGGACAAAGCCAGTGCAAATTCAGCTTTGGGCACAAAAAAAAGCAAACCACAGGGACTGAGGCCCCGAATTATAAAAGCAGTCATGTTTATTACTATTTTAAAAATATCCACATTATAACTGACTATACTTCAATTTTTAAAATTATCAAAAATAAATAAAAATAAAAAAATAAAAAGTATGAGTTCACTAGGTAGAAAAAAGGGACAGGAATGAAACCATTCCAGGCAGAAGCCCACAGGTGAGAGAGCAAACAGATTCGCTAGATGAGATGGAAACTAGGCTAAGTTAGTCACGTTATCCCTTAGAATCTTAGGCAAAATCAGCCTTTTTGATTTAAACTAAAGACAATAATTGTCTTTTTGTATTATTTTTTCTCTAAAGGAAGCAACTTTAGACAACTGAAACAAAACAACTAACACATAAAATAATTTTTAACCAATTATTTACCCCACGGTGCCTACTGTCTACTTTTACACTATCAGAACAATCTCCAAATCTAAAGGATAAGCAGTTGTGTAAGTAAAATCCATGATAAGGTAAAACAGCACAAGGACAAAACCTGTCTTACTCACTGCATATACGAACCTGTTATTCTCTAAAGAAAAGGCTAGAGTATTTAACAACCTCAGGGCTTTTGCACAGGTCTTGACTCAAACCTACATGAGAACAATAAGGTTTTCATATAATAGCATTTAAAAATATATATAATATTATAGCTTTTCTCTGTTCTGGAGCCTATAAGTGACTTTTAAATTTTTTTTACATTATGAAATGAAAGGGATGCAAAATTAGAATTTTGACCAACCTAGCCGTTGAATGATACAGTAAGTTATACAAAGACAAGAATTCCTTTTATTAATTCTATCTTATCTCAAACATCACGGATCACTGAAACACATTTTTATTCCTGGGTGAAAATAAAAACACCCAGTAATAAAATAAAAATAAAAACAAACAAACAAAAATTCAATGGAAATATATAACGAGCAAGAAGAAAAAGTAAGATATGTGGCTGGATGATCAATTTTAACAAGACCTTTAAAAGAATTAATTTCAACAGCTGGAAATTACATTTGGTTCATATTCAAGAAATACTGCTGCCACTGTTTGCAAACAGGATGAATGGAGAGCAGCGAGCAAGCACGATGGATAAAAATAAGTATTTCATTATGCAAAGTGTGTTTCATTGTCATGTTTGTAAATTTGAAATAATTAGAAGTACTGCACGCAGCACATGCTGTTAGGTATTTTTACTGACTGGCAGGTAGTGTTTTGTTTTGTTTTGTTTCCTTTTTTTTTTTTTTTTGGCTGCACTGCATTTGAAAGTAACTTTCAGTCCTTGGTGATAAAAATTAAAATAACTATCTCCTTCCCCATCAAAGTATGGAACCAGGAACTTTTTCCCCCTACATCTTTGATCCTTGGAACATAAAAAGCAACACCAAGTAGAATTCAATAATAAAAGGAAACCAGTGCCTCTGGAGGAGAAGGCAGGCAAATAACTTACTCCTATTCTTTTTAAAAGAGGTATTCAGTCGTGTTTTAATAATTCATAAGGCATACAACCTCATAAATGCTCAAAGAAGTACAATATAGCCTGGAGAAATGAACTGAAATGGAAATCTTGGTCCCTATGATATTTTTAATAAATGCAGTGCCATGGTGTGCCCTCAAAACAAACAATCCTCACAGCAAACTGACGCCCCACTTCTTCAGTTAATCCGTCTGGGAAAGCCAACGACAGACAGTGAAATCCAGCCCTCAAGTCAAACAACTAACGACCAGGAGAAAAATCACCAAGCAATGGAAGGAAGACTGGAAAGAACCACGAAGCCAAATCCCAAGTATTACTCTGAAGAAGGCTTTTTGTCAGCTAAGTCAATTTTACTGAAATATTTAAAGAAAAAAAAATGACCTTGTTTTAAGACAGCAGAGTAGGAAAGCTTCTGCCCTTCCTCCATCCAAACAACAGCAGGATAAAAAGAAACTCCATCTTAGGTAAGACTGCACAAAAGCTATCACCCAGTCACGATGTATGTGAGAAAAGCTGCCAAAGGCAGGGAAATGCAAGAAGGGGGAAAGGAGGTACCGAGAGGAGGTCTTTGGCTTAAGGTCATGTGCAAAAGCAGCACAGGAGACACTGTCCTGAGACCAGGTAGAAAAGAGAGACAAGACTGAATCGTCAGGAGTCTCCTGGTTCCTACGCTGTGCTGGCAGCAAGGCGTAAAGGTTACACATTCTCAAACATACCACCCTGTGTCAGAAAGCGCTGCACTGTGAACAGGGAAGAACTCCTGGTGCCCCCACTCTCCCAGCCGCTACTTACACCAGTTTCAAAGCAGGGGTTGGGAGTAGGGGGCAATTTGACTTATTCAAAGATTAATAAAAAGGAACTGGTACAGGATCTAGAAAAGACCCAGTTACAGGAGAGAGAGCGGGGGAGGAAGAAAGAAGGGAGAAAGAAAGGGATAGGAAGTAAGTGGAAAAACAGTTGAGAAAAAGTCACCAGAAAAATACTGCCACCAAGCAAAGAAAATACAGAGAAACATCACTGTAAAAGGAAAAAGGAAAAACGTTCAAGGAAGTGATACAGTGCTTTACAAAGATATGATAAAAACACAGAACAAGATGAATGACGAGACTGCAGAGTTCATCAAAAAATTAAATCTAAACAAGAAGCTGCTGGAAGCATAGTGACCAGGCTAGACAAGATGGAGAAATGAGCAAAAAGAGACAGAAATCAACAGCGAGTTAGAAAAGACTGAAAGAAAAAGAGAAATGGAAGATTTTTTTTTATTTCATGTGTGTAACTGCTTTCCCAAGGAGAATAAAGGACAAATTAAAGACGAATTTTCCAAACTGTAGTCTGAGGGGGCACACGCGTGCCAGGGCGGGAAACAATATGGAGCGGTAATTCTGAGTCGAGCCTAATTAAAGTCTCCGGTACTTAAAGATAGAAGTCCAAAAGTATTCTTCAGTAGGTGGGGGGAAAATCTAGCTAGCCTTAGACTTCTCGACAGAAACATTCAATATACTGGAACTGAAATGCTCTCTGTAAAGTCCCTAGCAAACGGAAGTACCGCCACTCAAACTGCTGTTTAAGTTTAAAGAAAACAAAGACCCATCTTTAAACATTTTAAACCCCATGAAATTTCACTCCCATAGGTTTTCTTAAGAAAACTACTCTAGGAAAAAACCTCAGGTTACAAGAAATACACGGGAACACTCTGACGGGCTGCCTCATGCAGCCAAGCCTTCGCTGATCCTCCTGCAGGAAGCACCCTGCCACTCGCCCACCTGGCCACCTCCCTCCCACCTCGCCCTCCAAGGTCCTTCTTTCCTTCCATCAGGGCTTTGCTCAAGCATCAGAATTCCTTAAAATCTCTTCTGAGGCCACTCAGTCTGGACTTGTTTCTCTTCCCCACTTCTAATAATTTTATCCAACTGTATGTGATAAATAATATATCTGAAATAAAGTAACTTTAAAAGTCTGAAAATAGGCAAAGGCATACTTTTTAAGTGAAAACAAAAAGAAAGCTGGGGTCATGGATCAACAGTGGAAGAATCTGTCCCCTTGTCTCAATCCCAGAAAATAAAGGACATGGAAAAGATAAATGACTAGTAAGGTACAATTAAGAAAAGTGTATCAAACACTGTAATCTGAAAATAGATCTTTTCCAGTGTCCACAGAAAATTCACAAAAACTTTGTATCCAGGCCACAAAGAAAATGTTGATACTCTATGATCTCAATGCAATAAAAATATGAATTAATTATACAACAGAAAACACAAAACCCTAAGTGCTGGAAACTTTAGTTCTTAAGCCAAAAGGGAGGGCAGAGGTGGGGGCTGGGGGACACGCTTATAATAAAATGTACTATTAGGGGAAAAAAGAAAGAAAAATCTTTAATAATCTAATGATGAACATAAAAAGGAATCAAAAGATATGGCGATGAACAGATGAATGTTCATTTCTAGTTAAGAACCACTAAATTAGACCCATTACCATTTTTAACAGCAAATGTTTGAGGTTCAAAACACTGACGTTGCTCTAGATAAGAGAGTTAAGATATGGCAGAACTGGGATTCCAATGTCGTCTTGTGTCACGTACAGTGTGTTTTGCTTCCCTATGTATTACACAGCCTTCCTATGGTCAGTTAAATCTACTAAACTCAAATACATAATAGAGTTCAATTAGACCTAAGGTATCATCAACAGGAAGAAACGTCGTTGTTACAAATATCACCAGGAAAGAAAAAACAAAAAATAAATAAAAAAGAAAACACTCTACCAGTTAAGCTATCACAGTGCTTTCTCACTATGAAATTGTTCTACTCATTTTAAAAGGCCTTTTAAACTAGATTTTAACATAATCACTCCTGGTCCTAAGTTAAAAAGGAAGAGTAAAACAAACTGGATGTGACTTTGCAATGCAACATGGGATTGTTCCATGAGTTCTTCCAAGAATAAAAACCTGCTTCACAAACACAAGCAAAACTTTCACAGCACGACGCCCACTGTGTTGGGGGGGTAACTGCCTTTCGGCTGCAATCCTGGGAAGATCCTCAGTTAGTTGAGAGCTTATATACTTGTTCTGCAAGTATTTATTATAAAATGCACACTACTGATGGCTGAGTAATTTCACCAATCGAGAACATTTCCTGTGTCTTAATAAATGCATGATAACGTGTAGCTGGAAAGATAATGTTCCGTTACTAATGACATAATATTTTCCTCTTTCTGTTTTACAAAATAATGTCAGAATTCAGATGACTCAAACACTAAACATATTTCATTACCAGGCGAGTGCACAGCTCCACGTGGGGGAAGCAAAGTTAATATCTGTCAGCAATCACGAACCTGCCACAGTTAATCTTTAGTAAGTCAATGGTCAGAGTGGTGTCAGCAAACCTGCCTGGTGAGACTCACCTGGTACAAGTTAGAAACGACGCCCAGGGCCTCTCGGGGGATTATGATCTGCTGCTCTTAGTGAGCACCTTGGAATCACAAGATGTGGGTAAAACTTATCATTAGACACAATAGGGGGACACCGTCCTAGACAATAAAACCTCCAAATATAGAATTACAGAGAACATGTCATTAATCACGAAGATTGCATAATGGCCATTCAAATTCATTATGAAATAAAATGCAATTTTTATCTTTCATGTGCCTGGAAGTCTGTTATAAACCACAACAAAGTAGGCATGGGTACATCATATGCACATATATACGTGCAAACACACATACACACACACATTTGTATAAATGTATATAAAATATACATACACATACAACACACACACTCAGGACTCCACCTGACGACTCTGAAGGAATGAAGACAGCTACCTAGAAAAGACCAATCTTTGAAATGAGGAGAAAGGGAACTATTTCACACATTCGTCAACAAACTTCTTACAACTGAGATGCATCACTTTATGAAAAATTCTGCTCTCTCCCTATCATAACTACAAACCATACACTTAAAAGTGAAAATTGCATTCTAATCATATTTAAAGTTAAGCTCATATTTAAAATCTCTAAGTTCTTCTGCTCGTAAGCCTTACGGCCTCCACATGTCCAAGAGAACTCTGTGATGACTGACATGTTTGTCCAAACTGGGGCTACCCACCTGTGGCCACTGAGCACCTGAAACGTGGCTAGAAAGACTAAGAAATTGATTTTGAAATCTTACTTAATTTTAGTTAACAGAACAGCCAGATGTAGGCTACTAGCTACCACATTCGAAACAACACAGGTCTAGAAGTTGAAGTCGTGACACGTCTGAAAGTTTATCTTCGTTCACTTGAGATCTGGGGTGAGGCTCTCTAGGGATCTGGTTGAGCTGGTTGATTAAAATCCTTTGTGGCTAAATTACAAATGGGACGGCCCGACCAGCGAGCCACGCAGAACAAACCTCACCACCACCGCTACCAACAAGTGACCCTGTTTAACAACACCCTTCGCTTAATTTTCAAGAGTCGCTTCTGGTAACAACGTTTAAATGTTTTTGTTAGCTTTTTTCCCTGATCGTTCCCTCCTTTAAACAACAGAAGTAGCACGTATCTAAAACAGCAGTCCCTGGAGGAGAGGGTACAGCTCAGTGGCAGGGTGCGTGCTTAGCATGCACAAGGTTGTGGGTTCAATTCCCAGCACCGCTATCAAAATAGATAAACAAACCTAATTACCTCCCCCAAATAAAACTAAATTGATTGATTATTGATTAAATTACGCAGTAGCCCCTGATGCCCTACAGCACAGGTGGCTACATTCATCCCCCTTTTCAGGGCTCTCCCTCCATTGTTTACTTCTTAAATTTTCAGCTTATCTTTCCTTCCCATTTTCATAATCCAAAAACCATTTTCTCAGGCTCCCCCCATCACAACTGCTCTCACCACACTCCTTCTTGCACTTCTTTTACAGACTCACTGACTATTTGTTTTTCTCCTACCTGGTTCTGTCAACAGCTCTCGCTTTTCACTCCCTCTCCTTCCCCTTCTCACAAGTGACACATTCTCCTGTGGGAGGACACCCAAAGCCGTGCTGCTCATTTAATAAGGCTGCTCCTTTGCAAAAGTATTTGTAAAGACATCTAATTAGTCTCAGAACCTTCTCCCTTCCTGCTTCTTGGAAAAGCAGAATTCAAGGCGGAGGTCGAGGAGGACCATGAAGCACTCAAGACCCTCGGGGCCGCAGGCCCAGCCTTCAGTGCAGGAGGCCTGGTGGCCATGACAACGGGGATGAGAGGATGCGCCTCTCCCAGTCGGTTCGGCCTTAAGAAGACAAGAGCATATTGACTGGCTCAATGATTAGAAGCAGATAAACTGAGAGAAGGAAAACAGTCCCCAAAAAAGACCAAAGAATGCGTATTATAATAAAAATCAAATGGTCATTTAAAACAGTCCAGGTACACATCCTATTCAAGAGTTTCAAGTACGCATCATTTGTCCAACACTATTTTGAGAACTCCCTGGACCCGAGAAGATATCTACCCCCGTGAAGAAACACAAATCTAAGAAAACTGGAATAACACAAAGCAAAAGTGCAGCCGAGGACTCTGCTTCCCGGCACTGACTGGTCACACTTAGCAAGGCTGTGCAACGGGAAAGATCCAGCCTGAGGCCGTCATCTGGGACTTGACAGAAGAGGGGGAAAACACACGCTGGACTCCAACGAAAAGGCAGATTAGAGATCAAAGAAGAGAGAGGACAGATTTACAAACCGAGTGAAGAATGTACATCAAAGCAGAGAGGCAAGAACGAGCCGGGCCCAGCACACGTGAAGGGTACCCAGGAGAGCAGCCTAAAAGGGTTATGTCTGTAAATAAAAAAAGATGCAGTTGTGACAGGGGCATCTTACAGAGGAAACTGGGTATCAGAAAAAAAGAATTTAAGTGGGAAGGAATAAAACACTGCAGATATTACAAAGGGATATGGTGGAAGTTAGGAGGGGCCGTCCAAAAGATAACTGCAATGGACGAGAAAAGGTGATCAGAGAAAAGAGCTTGAGAGAGGTGTAATAATGCGCGAAGTTTCGTGGCAGCAGTGGATACACAGAGCTAAAGTTGAATTCAAAGAAACATTTAGAGAATGAAAAACATCAGTAGAATCTGAAGACATAACAGAAAGGGGAGAAGGAAGAGGAAGAAGCATCAAAGATGATTCAGTGTTTCTATCCCGGAAAGCAGAATGAAAGACTGGTGGCACGTTTGATCACAACATCTAACACACATAAAAATCCCATCTGTTTTCACATCTTTCCTAGGCATCTGGCTTAATTCATGCATGCCCAATGAGGCCCTCCAGCATTTTTCAAGAGAAGAATGCCTAAGTATATTATACTAATATTAAGTGCAACCACATAAAACAAACGAAGACTAGAAATAAATTTTAAAATTAATTTCCTTCCTTGAGGATGAAAATGACACGCTATCTGGCATTTGCTTCACAATAGTCAGGAGGGGAAGGGTATATAGGAAGCAGCACTGGCTGTGAGTTAGTAATTGCTCAAGATGGATGATGTGTACATGGGAGCTCATTAAACTCCTCTATCCACTTAAGAACAAAAGCCTCATCCCTTTTATCTATTCACATGAATCTCATCATTCACTGAGAGCTCCCTTCTAAAGGAAATGATCGTAAAATGTGACGACGTAATTTGTAAATACTTTTGACTAAAAGGCAAGTCTAGCACATTATAGCCATCACTAAACGTAACTGCAAAAATATGTATTTTGTTAAAAATCCTACCTCTTCTACACAGCCCTTCTGTACACCACTGTACTTTAACTGAAGTCAAGGAGAAATAAAAAACAAAGTTATTCAAATGCTGTTTCTTAATATTCATACATCAACATCACCAAGACATGCACAGAATGAGTCAAACTGTTAATACTGAGTTCATACCGTGTTCATACTAAGAGTGTAAACAAGAGCTGCAGTCCAGCATCACACATCCTGTATAGTTCTCTGGGTCAACAGTCAGGAAAAGAAGTTCACCCCTTAGGTCGCTACAGCTACATTTCTAAATATTAATCGATACAAATATTCTATCTTTTGTCATTACATCCTAATAAAAATATAACATATAATTGAGTCCATGAACACTAAGTATTAATTAGTTTTCTGAGTTTTGGTTTTCTTTTTTTTGTAACGGAGGTACTGGGGATTGAACCCAGAACCTTGTACACACTAGACATATGTTCTACCATTGAGCTGCACCCTTAACCCCCTAACTATTCATTTTAAGCTATAACTGATTCAGCAAACTGTTTTTAAGAAAGTATAAATGATTAACTGAGACCCTGAGAAAAATCTAAAATGCAGCAGATCCTGCTTTCATAGAATTGTTTTGAGATGCTTAACAGACATATTTAAGCTCTTAGGGATGTACCTCCCAAATGAAAGCTTAAACATTGTGAGTCCAAAGATTCTAAAGCCTGAGAAATGTTTTATCACATTAAAAAGAGCAATGTAACTAGACAAAAGCTTAACAGTCTCACTTGTTTCCCTAGTAAGATTTGTTAAATCTCTAACAACATGTTTTATGTACCCACAGTATTTAAAGGGGATTATTTTCCAAAAAAAGAAAAAAAAAACTAAATTACTAGGCTCTATTACACTTTTTAAATCATTGACTTTCCATATGACACCAGGAAATGAATCACCAATGTCTTATTAAAACATTTTACTTGGGGCACATACGTATAAATCAGGGTTTGAATCCCAGCTCTGCTACCTGTTTGTGATGTTGTTGCTATGTGACCTTGAGCAAATCATTCATTCTCTTTGTGTCTCAGTTTCCTCATCTGTTACAGGGGGATAACAAGAGTACCTTCTTCCCAGAGTGAGAGTTAAATGAATCAGGCTGTGCAAAGATCTCAGATGAATGCCTGGCACTTAAACACTAAAAAATTATTGCTGTCACTGCTACCATCACCTCCATCATCATCACCAAACATTCGAAATCGCTACAGCCTTGATGGGTACAAATGCAAATTTAGGTTCTTCCTAATGTTTTTCTTGATAAATAATGACAAGTCTCGAGTTTTGGATATGCAATGCTTCTTGGCCTTAATAAGTGAAAGTAGTCAAGCAGCAAAACTAAAATGGGTTCTGAAAAGTGTAACATCTCAGGTTTAGTGTTTGTGACCAAGAAAGTGGTAACTGTGTACACATATAATTGCTACAGAAATTTTCAAAAATCCTATTCAACAATCTTAAATATACACTGATTGATAGATGACTGAATAAAGACAATGTGGTATATATACAAAGTGGAATATTATTCAACCATTAAAAATGAAATCTTGCCATTTGTGACCACATAGATGGACCTTGAGGGCATTATGCTAAGTGAAATAAATCTGAGAAAGACAAATACTGTGTGATCTAACTTATATGCAGAATCTGAAATACAAAGAAACAAACAAAAAACTGAGCTTGTGGATATGGAGCAGAGATTGGTGGTTGCCAGAGGTGGGGCGGGGAGTGGGGGAGAAATGGGTGAAGAGGGTCAAAAGCTACAAATTTCCACTAATAAAATGAATAAGTCATGGAATGGAATGTACAGTGTGGTGACTAAAGTTAATAGTCTGTATTACATATATGAAGTAGCTATGAGAATGGATCTTCAATGTTCTCAACACAAGAAGAAAAATTCTGTAACTATACAGGATCACCAACGTTAATCAGACTTTCGTGGTGATCATTTTGCAATATACACAAATAATGAGTCATTCAAATACTGAAACAAATATTAAGTTATTTGTCTATTATATCTCAATTTTAAAAACCCTATTTAAGCTTTTGTGAGTACGTAACTCTGAAGAATATCTTTTTCTACGACTTTAAAGAGAAACTACATATCCTCATCACTCACTACCCCCAGCCACAAATCAACTTCCCTCTAAGTCTCAAATACACAACCTTATTCCCTCTTCAGGACCTTTGCAACTGCTGCCCCCTTGGTCAGAAATGCTTTGCCACCAGGGCTTTGAGATGGCAACTCAAATGTGACTTCTTCAGAGAGGCGCTTTCTGACAACCTCACCTTTTGATTTGACTTGACCACAATCAGACCCTCTCCTTCAGTTCTTCTGTTTACTTTTGCGTGATCTGTCTTCCTCACACCCCCTCCAACAAACTGTAGAGACATGATAACTGCTGTCATGGAGCTATCTACCACCAGATCCCCAGAACAGAAAAGGATAATTGGTTGGTACACAATCAGCTAAATATTTAAAAAATGAATATTTAATTTTGAACATCACATTTCTTGAAGTTTACTGCCTAAGTTTTTCAAGGCACGTGTGTTCAGTGATGGCCTACATACTAAATGATTAGGGCTGCTCATCGAGTCATCGAACTATTATTACTTTAAAATACCTTTGAGATTCAAAGTTTATCCCAGTGCCAAATTTATGTCCTGAAAGAGAGTAGGAACTATCACCTTTCAATATCTGTTGGCCACATTTAGAGTCAGAAGCTATTAATAAACATAATTTTCCAAAACAAAATTTATGAATTAGTTTAAGCACAAAAACAGAAAAAATAGGGGGAAAGAAAATCGGTGCAAAAGGACATACACAGACAAGCAGAAACTGAGTAGCAGCTCTTCTGCAAAAGTGGTACTTCTTTTCAAGACAAAAAAAAAAATACTACTTTTTTTTAACTTTTTTTTGAGTTATAGTCACTTTACCATGTTGTGTCAAATTCCAGTGTAGAGCACAATTTTTCAGTTATACATGAACATACATATATTCATTGTCACATTCTCTTTCACTGTGAGCCACCACAAGATCCTGTATATACTTCCCTGTGCTATGCAGTACAATCTTGTTTAACTATTCTACATTTTGAAATCCCAGTCTGTCCCTTCCCACCCCCCATCCCCCTGGCAACCACAAGTTTGTATTCTATGTCTAAGTCTGTTTCTGTTTTGTATTTTTTTTTTTTTTAGATTCCACATATGAGCAATCTCATGTGGTATTTTTCTTTCTCTTTCTGGCTTACTTCACTTAGAATGACATTCTCCAGAACATCCAATGTTGCTGCAGACAGCGTTATGTTGTTGGTTTTTATGGCTGAATAGTATTCCATAGTATAAATATACCACATCTTTATCCACTCATCTGCTGATGGACATTTAGGCTGTTTCTGTGTCTTGGCTAATAGTGCTGCTATGAACGTTGGGGTGCAGAAAAACCACTACTTTCTGCTCATACTGCAGAACAGAGCAACAAAGGTCTGGTTAAACTAATTACAATACAACAGTAATACAACTAATTTTCAAATAGTGTGCTGTGACCTGAAAAAATAATCAAAGACTATTTTAAAGAGAACTAAACTGTCTGCGGCACAAATTGTATTTTAGTAAATATAATACACACACACACACACACACATACACACAATTAGGAAGAAATACTTCAAGGTGTTAACAGGATATTTTGGGTGATACGATTACAGACATTTTTATTACATTATCATTTCCTCTTGGTGCCCTTTTCTTTTTCTTTGTCTAAATTCTTAATTGCATCTGCAATCTTAATAAAAATATTGGAGCTGGTAAGTTGCCTTTTTTCATTTGCAGGGTTATTTTCTTTTTCTTTTTTTTTTGTTTTTTTTTTTCTTAAGAAAAAAACAAATGGAATACTGAATCCAGTTAGGAAATAATCTAATTATACGCCTTAGACAGAACGAGGATAAGCCGTGGTGAATCTCATTACTCGGATCATAGATATACTACATTCATGAAACTCTGAAGATGCTAAAAGAGTAGAAACAGTACACTGCTCTTAAGAATAACAATTCTAATAATGGCTTCCATTTATCAAGTAATTACAACCTTCCAGGTTTGGATATTATCTCATTTTATCCTCACAGTAATCCAATAAGGTAGCCTTTATTGTTTCTATTTATAAAGTAAGAAAATACAGGGACTCAACTGTAAACAACTCGGAGGAACATACACACGCTCGTTCGCTCACTTCTTAGATTTTCAGTGGGGATGCTGTGCTATCCTCTGAATACCTGAAAGATTTCATTATAAAAATTCTCACTATCATTAATTCTTTTTAACTTTTTTTTTTGCTGCTTTTAAAATAATTACATATTTTTTCAGTCATCAACTCAAATTTTATACCAAGCTACCCACCAGTACTGCATCTAGAAATCCCACTTAGAGCAGGGCAATGGTGACTAATGCTTCTTTGCTATAACACCTAAAAGGACTGTAATGAAGTTTTGTGATCCCAGAATAAAATTTTTCTTCAAATGACTGAAAATCATACATTAAGAACATTCACTATTAACATGCAGATCCACAGGCCAGTTGTCCAAACTACCCATAGATTGTCCCCTCAGTCTGGAAGAAACCAAGCCTGTTTCATTACGTCCTATCGTGGCCAAAAGACAAGCCCCCTGACATGCCATTCTAACTGCCAAATATTTCATTCCAGCTGTCAGAGGGCAAATGATCAGAACCTGAATAGTATCTACAAAATAATCATTGAAAAGCTTTAACTGAAGAACATTGGTTCAGACCTCACATAACTGAAGGTCCAAAGTATGTGACAGTGTATCTATAGAACGATTCATTTTGAACATCTTTCTCTTTTTCACTCTATCCTTACTCAGGCAACAGAAGGAAACTGGTGAACACACACCAAAATGGTAATAAGCACAATGGAGTTTTGTATATTTATATTCCACTGATTCCATTTCCAATGGTTCTATGTGAACACTTTCACTTCTTTAAAAATTACTTTCCTGTCCACACAGTGGTGTTGCCTACGGTGACATGAGATCATGAATTACACATTATAAGGCAGCCATGGATTTATTTCACCCAAACTAGTTAAAATACATCATTCAACCATTTAAAAATTTCTTCACAATCAAAAGGTAGTTATCCACCTAACCACCATGAGTAGAAAAAATAAGCCTAAGGAACAGGGAAGGAGGGGTTAGCAGGAATCCTGGCATTAGCCTACATTGTGACAGATCAATGGGAGATGCGGAGGCAGCTGGGCAGTGGGGACGCCTGGAGGCCATGCAGGGAGCCCCAGGGCCGCCTCAACCAAAGAACCTCTGCTCTTACCTACTTCCTGTCCCGGGAACTCCCAGAAGATTTCTCACGTCTGATTTCACTTGAACAAAAGGATCGTGAAGGTATAACAAAAGTAAAGCACTCTAAGAGATTACTGGATGCATGTATATCCATATAATCCTCCTTACTTGCATTCTAATCCTCCAAACATGCATCTGAAAGGAAGCTGGATGGAGCCCCAACCACCAAGCGCACGAAGGAACAAGCCTTCGTACTGGCAGGGCCCGAACTGGGCTAGAGATAGTTCTACTTTAACTCGAGCACTTCATTAAAAAACATTAAACACACTCTCTGTATAGCATCAGTCAGTGTCTCTCACTCTCATCAAACTTTTAGAGTGAAATGGAAGGACAAAATGAACAACCCTTCCCAAACCGACTCATCAAGCTTGAACAATAAAATGTCATTATGGACTCATCATTATTCTGAACCAAATGTGATATATCCATAAAACACAACATGTTAAGAGTAAAAACGTATATTCTTTTCCCTAAACTTGTTAAGGATGACCATTAAACTTCACTTTCCTCTGACAATTGTGATTTAGATGGTAACCAAAAAGGCATGAAAATAAATTGTCTGCCTGTCTCTTCCTTCTCTTCATGCTTGCTTTATTTATGGTGGTCGTAACTCTGCAACCAATAAAGAGAGGTAGTGAATATCCTGTGAAGGCAGCAGAGTCAACATTAACTAATAAAGGCCGGCCTTATCGGGGAAGAACAAAGTTACCCGCAAGCCTTACGTTACTGAGGAAATAACACATAAATCCACTGCACGACTTCAGATATGAATCTTTGTGTGCTGACTACGGGATTTAGCTAATATATATTTTTAAATAGATGACTGAGCAAATCAATGTGCGTAAATTCATTTCAAATGTCATGCTAGATGTCCAAATCATTGTATTTAATGGAAATGTCTACTTAGAGGGAGTGATTTTCAAGGCAAGGACGATCAAGCTAATTTTTCAAAACTAATAAGCATATCCTCAGAACCAATTTAGTCTAAAGTAGCAAACAGAAAGATTCAACTCAAATTGTTGTCTCTGCATATATTAAGCCATAAATGTATCCCAAAATCCTGTACCATGGATCACTCATTTCCTTAGAAAATTACCTTCTCTGGATAAATATTTTCTTTCTTTCTCTAAAAATAAAGTTATACTTAGAATGAGTTCTATGATGTGGCTGACCACTATAAAAAAAAACTCAAGAAATCATCAGAAGTTTTTGAAAATGTTGCCTAAATAAGAAGAGTTGTTCTGTGTGGTTCATTATTTCCTATGGGAACACAGTGTGTCATTTTTCAAATTAGGATGTCTTTTATCCCTACACAAAAATCAATCACACTTCTATACGCCGACAATGAACATGTGGAAACCAAAACGGAAAACACAGGATCACTTATAATCATGTCAAAGAGATCAAAATACTTAAGTACAAACTGAAAAATACACACAAATGGCCTGTATGGTAAAAATTACAAAATGCTGATGAAAGAAATCACAGAGGACAGAAATAAAAGGCAGTTTCTTAGTAATGCCTAGTTACTAGCGTCAGGTAAATTCTGCATAAACAGTATATAAATACCACTAGTAAAATTCACACCTAACAGGACTGTTGTCTCTCCCGAGCAATCATCAGTAGTAGCTTGAAGCCTGGCGTCACAAAGGTCCTGGGTGTAAACTGGAGATTTCAGTGCTTCTAAATTCTGTGATTGCTAAAACTTCAGTTTTCCCTTATTATGATAACTCTGCTCAGACTATAAGCTTGGTAAAAATCAAATGTGAACCACATGACAAACCAGTAAGCAATCCTTAAAGTCTTGACTATTTCTTCTTGGTGGGAATGGAGGGAGGAGATTAAGTTTTTATTTATTTTTTTATTTTAATGGAGGTACTGGGGATTGAACCCAGGACCTCATACATGCTAAGCATGTGCTCTACCACTACGCTACACACTGCCCCCTCAACTATTTTCTTGAAAACAAAGTTCTGATCTAACAATTGTATGCTTATCTACTTCTCTTATTAGCCATACATCAAAAACGGGATCTAGTGGGGCAGGGTATAGCTCAAGTGGTAGAGCGCATGCTTAGCATACATGAGGTCCTGGGTTCAATTCCCAGAACCTTCTCTAAAAATAAATAAATAAACCTAATTAACTCCTCCCCCCACCCTGCCCCTCCACCAAAAAAAAAAAAAAAAAAAAACCAAACCTGAGTCTAAACACTGGTGGATAGACATTTTATTAATGATAAAAGGTTATTTCTTTCCCAGCTGTAAGGGGTAAAATTCTTAAAAACCTTCAGTAGTAACAGCATCTTCAATTACAGAACTCAAAAGCTAATGAGAAAAACAGGATTGGTCACAAAGTCACAAGACAAAAAAATCACTACAGCGTTTACCAGTGATGTGATTTTTATGTTTTACTGTAAAGGCAGAACACTAAAGATAGACCACAAAATTACATTTCACAAATCTTTAATGGGTCAAGACAATCCCAGCTTAAACTACCTTAATCAAAACAAGAGGATTTAGTTGCAAAAACCCTTATTAGCTTCCTGGCTTTCAACCGCAGGTCCTGTCTCCTGAAATCCCAAGATGGAACTTACGGTTGCAAGGAAAACTGAAACGTCTCTTGTCTTTCCTAACTGGGGACAATGGCGGAGAGGCAGCTGGCCTGGCTAGCTCCAATTTAAAAACACACTGTGAAAAATACTGACAAACTGAGTTACATGTCCACCCTTGACCCAACCACAGTGGCCAGTGGACTCGTTCACCTGGACACACCCTGGGGGATCCACCACTGCAGCCAACGGCTGGGGGCTGACGCCTGGCAGCTTCCCCTAGAACTAAATGGTTAACGTGAGGGAGGAGCAGTTCCTTAAAGGAAGTGAGGCTCGTTGACAAATATAAATGAACAAAATAAAAGAACTGGAGCAAAAAGGGAGGAGTGCTGAGCCAACAAAAGGAACAGCTACCCACATCATTCAGTAAAAACAAGCACCCTTTTTCAATATTTCAACATTCTGAAATTAAGGTATGTTTGAAAATCAAGAAAATCAATCCTGGGCCTGGCGACAACTGTGACACTGTCCATGCAAGCAAAGACTTGGTCTGTCACCACAGGTGACATATCTGGACCACAAGAATTTTTCCACAGTTCAATCAATAAGCCACTTGAAAAACACTGGAAAAAGGAAAAAGAACCCTGATGGTCACGCAATACTTTTCGTTGACACATTCTGGTAAGATCAAGAAAACACTAGCATTAGAGCTTGCATTTTTGATGACAGCAGCTTAAAAAAAATCTAAATAGTGTGTCATTCTTTTAAAAAATGCTTCATCAGCAGTGATCTTAATAGCACAGAGGACAGTATTTGTCAAAAAACATGAACATCTCTTCTGCAAAGTGATTCAGAAGACAAATGTTAAATTCTACAAAATAACCATAACCATTTTTTTCACTTGTAGTTCCCTTTCCAGATGTTGTGGATTCAGTTACACCCACAAATTCCCTGATGCTTCAAAAAGTGAAGTCTGACTGCCCTCCCCACGAAAGTGGGCTTGATCCAGCAACTCACTTCTAAGGACCATTATAGAAACAATGGCATGTGACCTCAGAAATCAGGTCATAAAAGACATCACAGAACCCTCCTGACTTGCTCTCAGGCATCACCACTCTGGGGAAAGCGAACTGCCATGCTGCTAAGACACTTGAGCGTCTCCACGAAGCATGAAGGCTTCTCCTAACGGCAATCTGAGTGGTCCATCTTGAAAGTGGGTTCTCCAGCCCCAGGAAAGCCTTCAGATTGACTAGAGACCTGGTCAGTATCTTCAGGACAATCTCACTAGACACCCTAAGCCAGAACCATCTGTGCTAAATGACTCGAATTCTTGACCCAAAGAAACCATGAGACAGAAATGCTTGTGCAGTGAATAGTGTAATAAGCGTGTCTTTCCTAGCAGTACATAAAATAATAATGCATCTTACAACCAATGAAGTCTTAGAGTCAATAAAACTCAGCCATTTTCATTTATAATCTACTTCTTAGTTGATTCTTGTGCACCACTGCACTTAACATGGAAATCCACACTCCGCCTCACTTCTGTATTTTCCTTCTTGCTACCTTTCTGCCAAGAAGACATCCTCTGCTTCCTCCCAGAAGTCTTCTGTGACCTCCCTCACCTCACATAGTGTTATTACATCCAGAACACAATCTGTATCACACACAGGTATTATTATTATCTATTTTTTATTGAAAAATCATTGTATAATTTATATACTAACCATGTTTGAATGTGTTATTTTTTCCTAAATCAACTGAAAATACAAAGTTGCAGTATAAAAGGGTTTACTAATCTTAAGGAAAAAAATACTAGAGAAGAGCTTTTTATATAGTTGTCAAATAAGTATTCCTCAATGAATCATCACGGTTCTGCCCATAACTTCAAGCCAAAGGAAATGTCTATGTTCTACTTCTTTGCACACATATCCAACTCTTTTTCATACTATTCTCAACTTTTTAAAATTTCATTTTTAAATACATATATACGGTTTATATAAATGTCTCAAACTTACACATATAAATTTGTTTATATCATAAATGCATTATGCTATTTTTATACTTTTCCTTGTCATCTCCTTGTCTTTTCTCTATGCTCATATGTACCACCAGATCCCCTTCCCCTGACTGCTGTCGAAGAAACACACTAGAACTAGTACGCCTCTCCATGTTTATATACAGACATCACTGACATCAATCTTTACACATACACACTAAAATGTGCATAAATGGACATTTGTAAAGTCTGCTTTACAAAAACAGGATAATGTAATTGGAACTTTCCTGCATCTTGCTTTTTTTTTTTTCTCCCTCAATAATACTTCACTGAAATTCCCAGGCAATGAGCACAACTCTAATTCTTTTTTCTAAAAATGGCATGATGGTCTACAACATGGGTGTCCCATAACATATGATACTATTCAACTGCGGACAGGCGTGGACTCTGTTCTCCAGTGTTCTGCCTCTATTAGGAATGCTATGTATGTGTCTGTGTGTATACATACATACACAGACCTTTCACACGTGTTTCACATATGTAGCTCACATCTCCACAGAACAGAAAGTCACAGTAGTTGGAACTGCAGAATTAAAAAGACTTTTTTTTTTAATGTTAATAGAGGTTGCCAGATTATGTTCCAAAGATAAAGTAATAGTTCCCATCTCTGCGAACAATATCAGGTTATCCCACTTTCTCTGTCTCCAACAGCAATAGCTGTTACTCTAATTTCTGTCACTCTAATAGGTGTAAATGGGCTCTCATTTTGTTAACATGCTTTTCCCCGCTACCATCAACTGGAGCATCTTGTCATATGTTTGGGGTTTATTTGAATTAGTTCTTTTTGAAAATGCCTATTTTTATCCTCAGTAATTTTTTTTTTAGTTAATTTGGCTTTTACTTAATTATACACTTATAGGTAAAACTTCTTCTCTATCATCTGTTTATACTTCTTATTCCAAACCCATTTTTAACAGTTTATAATATTTTCTGCTACAGAAGATTTTCTATTCTTTTATATAATCAAATACGCCTTCTTCTTAAACCTCTCGTTTCCAAACCTAGTTGAAATGGACTTTCCTTAATCCTATATTCACATATACCCCAACTGATTATCTTCAAAGATTTTTATTGCATTTTTTACATTTAAGTCTTTTATTCTTCTGGAAATATCTCCACATGTGATATAAGAATCCAGTCATTATGAGTAAGAAAAATGTTTTATACAACTTTCATCAGTAGTGCCGGAAAGTTAGCTAAAATTTAAGTTGATCAAGTTTCCTTATTAGATCATTTTTGGAATAAGGTAAAAGAATACAAACATATTATGTATGTATCCATCATATTTATAAATTCTTGACTCATTTATTTTAGCGAACATATTGGCTCCACTTAAAACATCCAGCTAAATCAAGCAAGCATGCTCTCATAAAGCCAAAAGGCCCAAATTAATTTCACTGAAATAAAATAACTACAAAAGTTTAACTGCAATTCAATATACTTGAACACCTATAATGCAAAGGGAATTGTTATGTTAAATTCAAAGAGCTTTAAGCAAATAAGCCCACCTATGGCACATAGCATTCCTCACACCAGTCATGTTACTATTACTATTATATATAAAGGGAAGACAATTTGATCCTTTGGCTCAGAACAGACGTTACAAACAAGAGTTTTCCAGCGTCATTATAACCTGAGACTGTCCTAACACTCAGTTGTGGCAGGTAAGACCAAGGTATTAAGTAGCTTCTCAGAGTCTCTAAATTACTATACTTTTCACTATAAATATATTTTTTCATTATATTCCTACCTTTGTTCATAAAGTAGAATTCTTAATCCTGGTGCATTACTTATTCCAACATTGTAAAACATCCTAAACAGCTGCCTATTTTTTGGTTTCTAGGTTTTCCTGCTCTTCCCGAAGGCTCCCCATAAACTCTGTGGGGCCAGGTAAAGCCCAGTATAAAATGCAGTAGGCACAAGAGGGGCACTCAGCTGGCCGCGTGCACCGGGATTCCTCAGTCTGATGGGCAACAGCGGCTCCCTTCCATACCAGCCGATAAAATAAAGAATTCTACATCCTAGCGGTTTCACTTTCCTTTTAGAAAGATCACTTTTGATCTCCTTGCAATTTATTATCAGAGACGGCATTTTTGCCTGCAGCAGTTTTCAGTGAACTCCTGGTGGGTGTGCATTCAGACCCATCTCCAGCTCGATCCCCAAGGTCCCTTTTTGAATTCCAACAGCATGCATCGTCACCCCCAGACGACACACAATGTGCAGACTTGGGTAATTCTTGTGCGGAGCCTCATCTCAATACAGGATAAAAACTCTTAAGGGTGAGACCTTCCCTATATGCGTCAGATCCCCTCCAAGCATTGTTCACAGTACTGGTGAACCTGAGACGCTTCGTAAATCCTCACCGACTGATCGACAGACTGCAGATCCCTTCTAGGGAAGGGTCTTGTCTCACAGACTCCGTAATCCCAGCAATCTGCCAGGTCCCCATTTCATTTATGAGTTTAATAAGCATTTTGAACCATCACTAATTCCCAACATTGAACAAGAGGCTTAAGGACTTCCTGGTGATAGAACCCTAAGGATAGTTCCCTTTCAGAAAATGTTTTGTTTGCTTGTTTTAAATCAAGAAAATAAATTTCCTCTGAAAGCAGTTACTTTCATTAAGAATTTAATGCTAATAATGAATGCCCGTTACACTCTTCCATGTAAAGCTTACCTAGTAAAAAAATATTTCAAACAAGAATGTTCTAATTAAAACAAATTAAAGCCACTCTTTGATCTGGGAATTAAAATAAGTACTAAGAACAGTGAAGTTCACCAAAAAATCGTAACTGACATTTGTGTTTGGCTTCTTAAGTGTATCACTTTATAAAGAAATCAGCTTCATTTTTTTCTGTGCAAGATATTTTGTGCAGCATTAGCCAAGTTTCTACTTTCCAAGGCAGATGTGCAAAGAAAATAGTTACTACAGATGTTGAAGAAAATCAAGATAAAAAAGTTCGGTAGTAAAAAGAATTTTTCACTCAAACTTCAAGTCCATTATGCAAAAAAGGGGAGAGACGTATTCGTAAAAGGAAACCAAATATACTGAAAAGCTATGCTCACACTGGTCAGAGAGGGATGCTGCATGAGACGAGAATGAGAGAGCACGCAGAGCTAAGATAAGTCTACCAAGGCCATTAGCTCAGAAGCTAATAAACGTGCTTTAAAAAAAAAAAAAAAAGGTAAGACCTAAAACACTAGTTCTTAAACCAAACAGGAGGTATTCTTGTTAAAAACTGTTAAAAAGGCAAATTTTTGAGCCCTGCCCCAGACCTACTGAATCCGAAAAGCTGAGTTTGGGGCCCTCCAGGTCATTCCGACACATGCTCAGCTTGACAACCACTGGCCCAAACTACATGAATATAAGTAGAATTAAGGACAGCATGTTGGACAGATTTGGTTTTACGTAAAAATTAAAGATCATATGAAAAGCGAACATCCCAGTCAAGACATGTATTAAGAATTATTAGGATAATAAAGATTAGAAGATACAACATATACCTTAATGTCTATTATTTTTGTAATAGCTCATTGAGACTTATATTCCCAAACCATAAAATCAACAAGTTTAAAGAATTCAACGGTTTTAAAATATTCAGAGTTGTACAACCATCATCACCACAATCAATCATCTAAAAAGAAACCCCACCCCTTTTAGTAACTCCCCCTAATCACCTGGTAATAAATTTTCTGTTTCTGCAGATGTGCCTGACCTAGACACTGTCTATGAATGGCAGCGCATAGCATGTAGCTTTTCGAGTCTGGATTCTCTCATTTAGATTAATGTCTTCAAGGCTCATCCAGGTTGTGGGATGTACCAGTATTTTACTCCTTTTTAAGGCCTGAACAATTCTGTATCATATGGACATAACACACTTTCTTTATCCATTCATCTGTTAATGGTCTTCAGGACCATTGTTTCCACGTTTTGGCCGTCATGTACAATGGTGCTATGAACATTCTTATTCAAGATTTGTGTGGACACACGTTGTCATTTCTTCTGGGAATGTACCTCGGCATTGAAATGTTGTGTCAAATGAACTCTTTTTAATGAAGAGACACAAAGTCTTCTGACGCCACTGCACCATATGGCATTCCCACTAACAGCACGTGAGAGTTCTGATTCCCCCACATCCTCACTAACACTTCAACTTTTTCATTCCACTTTGGTGGATATAAAGTGGTACCTTGATGTGTTTTGATTTGCATTTCCCTGAGCATTTGCAGAGCATCTTTTCAGGTGCATATTGGCCATTTGTATATCTTCTTTGGAGAAGTATCTATTCAGATCCTTTGCACATTTTTTAATTTTGATCTTATTGAGTTGTAAGAGTTCTTTATATATTCTATATACACATCTCTTACCAGATATAAAACTGGCACATATTTCCTCCCATTCTGTGGGCTGACTTTTCACTTTCTTGGTTAGGGTCCTTGAACACAAAATGTTTTATCCTATTTGTTAAATATCTCCTGAAAAGATCAGCTCTGAATTCACTATTTAATGCTAAGCATAATTTTTATTAAGTTGCTGGATATTAACATGTGAAAAACCTGTTTTTTTACTACAGGAGTTCAACTAGATTAGAAAAGACACTGTTCGTATTACAGAGACACGACAACCCCACGGCCACCTGGCAGCAACATATCTGAACTGTCCAAATAGTATTTGGAATAAGTTTGTTTAAATGTAAAAAGCAATGGTTCTGTGACAACTTTACCATCACCTGTAACATTAACATACCATTTTCACTGCATGGAAGGTAACCAGAAATACAAAGATACACAAAATGAAGAGTTCATCTGCTTTCTACTTTTTAAACTCTGAAATACTGTGTGCTCTACAAGAATAATTTTCCTTGGCATAAAATATGGAAAGCGCTTATGTTACCAGGGGCTCAAGAAGGCAACAAATACTGTTCTGTGAAAAAACTGGTTGTGGCTATCTTGAACATCTAGAAAAAAAGAGTAAAAACTGAGTAGGTTTATGTGCCTACCAAAAAAGGGGGGGTGGTCAGTGATGTAGCTAGCAGACATCAGACTAATTTACCTCAAATGGGAAATTCGGGGCATGAAATAATGGTAGACAAACTGGCGCAGACTGGCAGGCTGCGAGGAAGGCAGGCCAGCATGCGGGCAGAAAGGCAAGTAACAGAGATTCTCCTGGACACAAGCAGCGTGCTCAACTAAGCACCGACCTGGGAGGTAGGGGCCGAAGAGTTTACCCTCAAGAGTTAGGAGTCTACTGGAGAAGATGACACACGTAAGCCAGGATGGTGAAGAAATTTTAAACGTAAAAGCCTAAAAAGCCTAAGGCATCAGAACTTGTGACACCTTCAAAGCTTTTGAACAGGGAGACTAAGAACCTACCTCAATGAATCTAAAGTTGGTACCCAGAGGACCTATGGAGGGGGGCAGGTAATGGTGAGAATAACTCCAGTGGACAAGGGCAGGGTTAGAGCCTAGAAGAAATTAGCTGGTGGGAAAGAGGAATGGATAAGAAAATGGAAAACCATAAAGGAAAAAAAAAAACTGAAAATAGTTGATACATCTCTGTAAGGCTGAAATAAAGAAGAGTGGAGGGTTAAAGATGGCTTCAAAGAGTGAGCCTTAGTGAATTACAAAGGATGTAAGTCCCACAAGACCTGCTTTTAAGGGAAAGATGAGGTGGTTTCCGATGTGCTGAGTAAGAGGTGTGTATGTTACACCCAGCGGAGAGCGTATTTCAGGCCAGGAATAATAGAGCTGCCATCAGTTAGCAATCTGAAAACAAATCTTAATCCAAAATTGAAAGTTAACAGCTAAAACAATTCTATTAAATGTAGACCCCCATGAAAAAATCCATACTGCCTAAATAAAATTGTCTACTGCCGTTCTCCAACAGTTCTAAGACAAAGTTGGGAAGTAGATGGAGAGGAGGTAATACACAGTTTAAAAGCTCTGCTTTATATACTGACTGTGTTGCCGAAAAAGTCCAAAGGAGCTGAGGTGTCCAACTGTAGGAAAGAATAGGAGAGGTGTCCTGCCGTGGTCACCAGAAATTGTTGCTGAAAAACCAGCCTCTGTACCCCGACGGCCAAACAGACTCAGAGGCAGAGTTCTGGGAGAATTAGGAAGGGACAGTTTTGTTGCTTTACCAGGCAAAGGGGAGGCACAGCAGCTTGATGCCTTAGGGACTGTGATCCATCGTGGGGCTGGCGTCCTGAGGTTTCATAGAAAAACCAGATGGAGCAGAAAGGACGCGACAATCAGAGTGACTTCTGGGGTGCGGTGTTCTTAATCTTGATCTACCTGGTTCATGGAGAAACTCCAGGGGGCCTGTTCTTTCTTCTGAGGCTGTCAGCCCACGACCTCCTTTCTAGAACAGAGCTTCTGGGTGAAAGGATGAGCTATTCTAGGTAAGGAATGTACAGGGAGTGGGGAGGGTAATGCAAGGTTGGGGCTGTTTAGCACAAAAGCAGCTGAGCAAAGGAAGCAGAGGTGGGGCTTTGTCAGAGGAAAGAGAAAAACAAGTTGCAAGAATTTTAAGTCAGAATCAATCAGCAAACAGCTTTGACATCAAGGAAGCCGTTTTGTTAGTTTCCTGCTCTTTCAAATGTAGGCAGCAAAGAAGGTGGACACAGAGAAAACTGAAGAGAAAACACACCATCCTGACACTGAAGTGTCCACTTTAAGCCTGGTTCATTCTTATGATCGCTGTCGATGTTGCACAAATGAATTCAAATCTCATGAGAAGTCCTCTCACTGTATCTGCAACTATAGTTGCAGATCTCCAAAAGCTCAAAGGAACAGTGGTTCGTTCAGCCTTATAAAATCTGTTCAGAAAGAGCCCATCTCCCTGAGAAAGAAAATAAGGAAAAATAGAGGAATTTCTGAAGTTGGAAAATGTTCTCTAACTCATCCAGGTGTGGGAATTCTGCTTTTGTTGTTGTTTTGACATATCGAGAAATAACTTGTATTCTTCCCTTTACAATACTGGTAATCTCCAATTTACCTACAATGTATTTTCTAAATACTCATGGGTAAAAATATACCTTCCAATTCTTTAATTTCCTTCAGTAGTATTAACATACTAGTTATTAGGTTATTTAAGAAAGTTTCTAACAGCTCAAAAAATTAAAAGTAACATCATCATCAATTATATCACCCAAGTTGCCAAAATAAGATCTTAATCATTCCAAGTAACAAGCGTAGGAGATAGAAAACATGTCAGAATCATGCAAATTTGAAGGAGCTGATCAGAATTTCATAAGTTAATGAAAAACAAAAACGTACGTGTTTACCAATGTTACAAGAGGGTGAAAGCAAGTGATAAACGTGTATTAATTAGCTTGTTTTGGAAAAGTGTTTCCTCTCACTTTTATTTATGGTACCAAAGCCAAAAATATGCTATTTGGAAAGGTCAAATGAAATAAAGATAATGACAGCATCCAATTAATCAATCAAGTCTAATAACCTCCTAGTCGGAGGAACCAAACATCAATCAGGTGCCATCTTAAGGCTGGCTTGGTTCATCCAAGGAAGGAAAAAGAGACTGTGGGTAATAACAAAAAGTTCAGCAATAAATATTCTTCTGTATACATTTCTAAGTTCACTCAGTTTTACAGCTTTTCATTTGATGGTTGTAAATAACTTGTTATTTATCTAACTTTTCCTCTTTTATTTTGCTGACATATTTACTATCAGTTTGCCTTAAAATAAATTACAGAACTGTGCTGGTATCATTCATAAAACTGAAAGGACAGAAGAGCTCAATTAACTAATAATAATTTTTACTTTTACTTAAGATACTACTTAAATTTACTGAAGTTACACTATCCATGTACCACAGTTGAGAAACTGCCTTTTAATTTTGATGCAAAACTCAATAAAAAGGCAGATGAAATTATTATCAGTTTAATGTTCAAAAATAAGAAAGAAAAACAGACACCACCAGCAACAGCATGGTAGGATAAAATTGTTTAAAAGGGAAACAAAATGCTCAAAGGTAGGCAAAAGTAAATTTACATCGACTCTAAAATTCAAACGCAATAGAAATACCCATGTCCAGTTTGTTCCAACAAGTGTTTAACAAATATCAAAAATCCTCATATAAAACAGTGAGTGACTGTTCCTGACACGAGGAGCACATACAGTAAATACAACTGAAACCCACGCTAACGGCAACAGACCTGCGGGTACCAAGATCAACACTGCAAACGTGAAGTCTCATTAGCGCGGAGATGATGCACTAAGAGAATGGGTGAAATCGTTACCCAGCTGCTTTCACACTGATTGGGAGTTTGACATTTACGGTTTATAACTTCTAAAGGTAAAAGCTGGCAGGAAAATTGTGCAGCATGATTAACTGTGTATCTTCAGTTGAGATATTCAGTTAATCAAAACTTTACACAACTAGAGTTTGTTTTTTGTAACAAGCAATAAGGTACAGCATAGCTCAATCTTCCATCCAGAAGTTTAAACCCCAGTTGTGCCTAATAAAGAATAAAATTTTAAATGTGCATACCTCACCCTCCAATGGTGTTTAAACTGAATGAACGGCAGAGTCGTGAAAGGCTCAGGGCTCTCAGCTCTAACGGTTTCTTAGTTGCACGCGTGTGGAAAGTTAACAGGTGTCACAGACATGACGTGAAAATCATTTTCTCCAAGTAGAACCTCCAGACCATTTCTACACCACATTTAACTAAACATATGCAGTGCCACGCATCCACAAGCCTTTAATGTTGTTAAGTATGGAAAGACTGCTTTATATTTACAAAAGAAAAAAAAAAGTAGTTTCCATACGCTTTCTGTTTCTTTCTCTGCTGTGGAGGAAAGGAGTGTTGTTTTTTTTAAACCCAGAGAGCAGATATATCTTGATTTGTGTTTTATACCCTGAGAAGATAAAGGATTCATTTCTCCAAGAAAATATCCAGATGTTATTGAGGCAGGCTTATAATACCAGTATCATTAAGGGAAAAAATACTAGTTTTAGACTAACCTGTAGCATTAACATATTATTTTGTGCTTTGTTATGTAAGACAAGATATAAAAAGGCACAAGAAGAAGGGAAGGTATTATTGAGCGCTCTGCTAAAAATGTCCCATAGAAACTAGGAACAGTTGTTCCATTTGCAGCATTCTAACAATACCCCTATCTCATTTCCAACAATGAGAGACAGTATTTTTTTTATTCAGCTGTTAAGAGCTTTGGAAAATAGTCCTCAGAGGCCTACTGAATGTTATGAATGAAAACACCCTTTTCTCAAGGACATCACTGATTTAGTTATAACTGATTAATCAAATTAAAAAATAAGGAAAAACAGAACTAATAGTTCTGCCTACGTAATCAAAGCAAAGGAGAATCTGGTGAATTTAAGCCTTTGGACATGGACAGGCCATATACAATTAAATCTATTGTTAAATAAAGTTATAGTTGCTTGGGTTGGCATACTTCTATTTCTCAAAACCCCTAAATTTGCTTTCTATGTACGTCCACACCCATACTCCGATAAATTTCAGCTTATATTTATCTTTTTTTCCTCTGAGATGACAAACCCAGCCTATTTCTAGCCAGTACAAAGATAATGCCGCTATTGTTATTCCTGCAATGTTCTATACGCTGTTGATATAAAGAATGCACAGTGCTGTGAATCATGATTAAACTGCCAGCAAAACTCCAGGAAAAGGACTGAAATTATAAAATGCATCACTGTAAGTAAGATGTGTAAAATAATCATAAAGCAAAAAGACTGGCTTGGATTTGTAACCAGTGATAAGTTATATATTGAATAAATATTTGTCTAATGAATGATCCAGGTTGGTAACAATGAAAGTACATTTTAAACACCATATTATCAATTTTTTTTCACATAACCAAAAGTTGTTGACAATTGAAAAAATTCATTGTACCTTATTCATCCTCTGCCACCTCCTCTTTTGAACTCCCAAAATCACCCCAAAGACATACCACTTCACTGAAAAATCAAAATACCCCTGTGTTCTTAAAGCTAATGACAGAACACAGTAGGGAAAGGTCCATTTTTTGACACTTTGATTTTCAAAATAAAATTACAGAACAATTTTACCTTAAGGACAGAACTACAATTTCAAAAACAAATATTCTGGATGATTCTATAATTTTCCATTAACTTCTATTACTTTGGAATATGTTTTGCACATTGACCACTTATATAAAGGGTAGATAAATTGCATCTTCAGGATAAAAGAATTTAAACTAAAACATTGTATAATGCTCAATTCTTACAGCCATTCTTTTATGACTTAATGAGAAGGAAATAACCATCATTGGTACTTTTCCCCTTTTCACCATTTAAGTTACAATGGAAGGAAGGGAGGGAGGCAGGAAGGGAGGGATGAGAGAGAAGCTGGTAACTTTCTAAAGATACTAAGTTTGGCAAGTATATCTTGGCTGATTTTACAAACCCACTTCATTCTCCATCCTTGGATAGTCTGGTGAATATTTTTTCCAATAAGCTTAATTCAATGAGTCCACTCACTTCATAAGAACCACCCAAGTATTTATTTATATTAACATGGCAGGAGTTGAGGGAAAAGAAAAGGAGGTGAGGTACTTTTCTAATGTAGAGATGTAAAAGAAAGCAACCTATCCTAAACATTTTAATTAAAGAACCATATGTCTGTCTCCAAGTCAGAAACACAAAACTATAAAAAAAACAAACAAAAATTGTAGTATGAATAATAGTATGCATGGAAGCAACCTTTCTTTCTTTGTAAACACATTTAAATCTTTATTTAAAAGCTTCTGTGCCCTCCTCATCTAAAATATCCTCCGGTCCCTAAGTGATCTTACCTACTACTGACAGCTTCACTGAGAGTCAGTGGTGGCAGCCGTAATCCCAATTTACCTCTCAATGAACAAATCTAGTGCGAAGAGCAGACCATGGCGCTGCAAACAGGCCACAGCCCATGAGGGAGGACGGAAGAGTCGCACTTAAGGTTGGCCTTTATGTGAAATGACCTATAGAATATCCAGACTGAAGCTGAGAATGGTCCCAAAGCAATGCAATCAATCTCTCTTAAGTTTTACAAGAAAAGCAAATTCTTCTCATCTTTATAAAGCGCAATAGATCAATGACCAAAATGATCACAGAATTGAGTTATTTAAATATGTGCTTTAATCTGTTTGGTCCATACATTTTTCTGTATTTGTTTAAGGTGTCCAAAAGTGATTTCCCAAATTCTAATTATACTTATCAAATTAATATGTAACATATAGGGTCCACTGTTTTTCTGAAGTCTCTGAAATGTCTTTTGTAAACACAGGGGGACCAAGGGAGGTTTAGTGCCCACTGGTAATTGACTGGAGCTACAACATACTAAAGGTAAGAGCAAGAGAACCCCTGGCCTCAGGCTTACAAATAAAAAGGAGCTTTGAGATCAAGGCTCCTCCACAGAGAAAAGAGAGTTGAACAATTCTCAGCTTGCCAAGAAGCCTCATGTATAACTGTGTCAGTGCACTAAGACTTTCATAGCAAAGCACCACAGCAGGGTGACTCAAACAACAGAAATTTATTTCTCCACAGTCATGGAGACTCAAAGTTCAAGATCAAGGTGTCAGCAGGGTTGATTTTTCTTGAGGCCACTCTCCTTGGCTTACAGGAAGCTGCCTTCTCAATGTAGCCTTTCCTCTGACAGCAGCAGCCCTGGTATCTCTTCTTCTTAAAAGGACACTAGTATTGTTGCTTTAGGACTCTACTCATCACCCCATTTAACCTTAATTAGCTCTTTAAAGACACTATCTCCAAATACTGTCACGTTGGGGGTTAGGGCTGCAACATATTATTGGGGGGAAGAAACAATTCAGTCCATAACGATAGTATCTTTTGATTTGCCAAGAATATTAGGATGTATTCAATGGGACTGCGTACATCCAACACTAGATTGTAAGCAGGGTAAGAATACAGCCTGGGTCTTTCTCACTGATACTCCTGACCTTGTACATTGCTTGCAGCAGATGATGCAAAAAAAAAATATATACGGATTAAAAAGGAAATAAATAAGGATTTTTTTTGTCTCCCAGTCAACATATCAGAAAATGTTATGCTGTAAAACTTGATATTTAAAAATGACTTTCCTTTTTTAAATAGCAAATACAACAGTTCATATAAAGTACCACGGAATTCGAACGTATAGCAGGAGATTTATGAATGCATTTCAACTATAAAGTGCTCAAAGTTTTGGTATCAATTCCCTAAATGCCCTATGACACTGTAGTTTCTGAAACAAAACAAACAGAACATAATGGTGTAAGAGGGAATCCTCAGGAACAAAGGAACTCTGAGGTCCTTAATATGTGGCATCATTTATATCATACTACCCAGAACGATGAAAGCTCTAATTCAATAGAAATGGACCACGATCTTGGGGATGAGAGTAGTAGAGTATGTCTCTGGCCTCATATCAGACAATGTGTGTTTTGTCCTGTCCCACTAATACATTAAAATGTCATCTATTTAGATAACTTTTCGTAGTCCCCAAATGTTTGACTGGGATCAGCCTTTGCTGCCAGCCTTATTTACAGGGACTACAGCTTGTACCTAACTGTTTTGCTTAATGGACCTGAACCAAGTATGCAAGTTGCTCATCAGATCTTTGCCTCAGTGTTCACTTAAATGTGCTCAAAGCATAAGTTCTGTGAAACACTAAGAACAGAAAATGACACAAACAGCATCAATTTGGTAGTTCAATAGACTGTGATAAGCCTAACTGTTACAGGATTCTTAAGTCTAATGACTAAGCTGCTCATTACTAGGACAGATGCCTCCCAGATCATCCTAACTAAAATCTGGATACCCTACCGCCTAGCATTTTCCCAGCTAAAGTATCAGCTGGATCTTTGCCTGGATGCATTTAAATGACAGAAATGTAGGTGACATTCTACCTTTCCAGATAGTCTTAACCAGCAAGTCCTTAAAAGCTACATTCATGAGAACCATGTAGATAGCAAGGAAGCCTTACTAGAAGCTATCACTATTTCACTCCCACAGAGTCTTCCGTTAGACGTACCTAACAGTTCACACTGTTCAGCTCTAGTGAATACATTCGAAAACAGAGTATTTCCTCCCCCTACAGTTCCTCTCCTACTAACTTAAAGCAAGTGTTTTGCCCTTTGATTTCCCCCGTTCAGTTTGTTCCAAACACTGCCAATACACTCTAGACATAGAAATGTAGATCGGATTTCCTCTCAGCCAAATGTCTCCCAGTGAGGTAGCAAAAAGCATGTGATACACTCTCACTGTCTTTCCTGCTTCCCCATGGCAGCTTCTTTCCAAAGACTCCAACCAGCTATTACTGTGAAACTAAACACTCAGAGAGGCTCAGCTTCACCAACGACTCGTACCACAAGAAGTTTCACTCTGTAATTATACACGAATATTAACCAGTGGAAATGTTTTGTAACTCACCTATATTCAATTCAGTAGCATGACCTTAAAAATAAACAAACTTCCAGATGTAGGTTGGCTTGAAACAAAAAGGAAAAGCCATTAAGCAAAGCAGGACAAGAATCTAACACACAGAGAAACACTAATATTTATCTAACACGTAACATAACTAAGAGTTTGAACTTTAGAGCAGAGCAGGGTAAAAATCAATGCTTCCAGTATGATACATTACAAAGCATGGGGAGAAATGGAGGTGAAGCACACCATGTTCCCCGATTGCTTCTCCAAAGCCTGCTCTTTCAGAAGTCCTTCAGACTAACTGAATAAGCTCTGTATTGCAACTGAAATGGAGAAAAACCACCATGGAGACATCTTGATGTCTCCATAACAAAGTTCTGGGAAGAGCTGTTAAATGCGGCAACAACTGCCTTTCAGGGAAGGCATCTAAGACCCAAGCAATTTGGTTGCGAGGATGACATTACCCTTTTTAAAGAGCTGGACACCAGCAACCTTAAGAAGTGCAAAATATTGAACTCATCTCGGGATAGCTGACCCAAGGTGATGCTTTACTTTTTACTTTATTTCACTATCAGCTTCGTGTAGAGATAGAATCCTTTGTTCTTTGTCTTTTGGGTTTGCTTTTGTTGTTTTGTTTTTTTTTAACTTTTATTTTGTCTCAGTAAGGATACTACCCCACAAATGTGCCCGCTTAGGCTCTCTAGCAAGAGTAACTTAATAAGGTGCTTACTACACTCCTCTAACTGACCACATATCAGGCTCACTTCACCGGGCTTAATACCGGGCAAAAAAGTATGTCTGTGCCTGTAAATTAAACATGGAACCAATGTAATTAAATGAATGAACAAATGAGTTAAAATATATAAACATAAGTAGCCATACAAACTTGGAAGCCATTTTCCCGTTACATTAAAAATCCACATACCAGTTAGGATACAGATCTAAATGGCAAAAAAAAAAAAAAAAAAAAAAAACAAAGTAAAACAGGCAATCAAATTGTCTACGCTAACTGCCATAAGGCATACAAAGTCACATGGCCGGGAAATCACTATTTCAGGGACATTTCCTTTTCAATCATAGCATTTCATCTAGTACCCTAATTGATGGTTAAAAATACTATAAAAATCATTTCATGGGCAATAATGCAGAAGAAAAAATGCAAGCATAAAATAATGAAGGGAATATTAAATAGTTAATGAGGAGTGACTTTTTCATTATAAACTGTGATGTTTTAAATTTTTACAATGCATACATATTTCTATAATTAAAAATGAAAATCTAGGCAAAACTGAAGCATTGATTTCTCAAAAATAAGGTTAGTCTATTGTTCTCACAAATTATTTTAAGGAAAGTTGCATTACAAGCATTATAGTAGAAACATACGATAAATCTCTTTAGACATTAATATCAGGAGATAAAGGTACTGCTTAGTTGCATAATTTTATAGAAGATACACCTACCATAATGCCTTAAGGGACAAAGAGGATCTATTTCAATGACACATTTGTTAGCACTTCAACTGTCACAGACATAAAACCGAAGAGGCAAAAAAGGAATACACTCTTGCACGTGAGCTACGACGGAAGGAGGTGAGAGCCATGATTGGTTACACTAGGAAATACAAAATTCGCATCTGGGTCTTAGAACAAAAGAAAAAAATGACTGACAGAGCTCTAGTTGAGCAGAAGTAGAAAAGGGACCCAACCTAGGCTGAGAACCAGAGGGGAATCTGGAGGAGAGAGAGGCAAAGAGAAAGAGTGTGCACCCACCTACTGCCTGCTGACTGGCTCACAGCAGCGAGAAAGCATCAGACACACTGCCTTCAGCAGTCGCTAAGACGACCTTCAACAGCTGCCCCTAGGCTAGTCTCACAGGAGCAAGGAGGAAAACACCGTCAGCCAAGCACCTCGTATCCGTGTTCAAGAAGTTATTCTCAAGGAGAGATTTCGGTGATATTTCTAAGTAAAAGAAATGCAAGTACTAAGAAGAAAATCTCTCTCTACCTAAGGAAGCCTTTGTTCACAAGAGGCGGCATCTGAGTTGGTGGACCTTTGAGGATGATCAGGGGAAGTTTACAAGATGAATAAGTAAAAATCCATTTTAGGCAAAAGAAAAAAAGGCAGTTCTATTACATCAGGCATTAAATACACAGGATGAGGAAGCAGAGGAAGATGTGGCACAAGGAAAAAACTATATTAGAAACATACTCTTAAAAAAAAAACAAAAAAAAACACACACACAGAAGATGGACTAGGACTAGCCCATCCAGAGTCAGCTTTTTGGAATAACCCTAAGGTGACTCTGAAATTTCAAGGTGATTATCTAAAAGCATGTTTCCCTTAAAGTTTCTCTAACAGGGATAATGTACACAAATAGATTTAATACAAATGAAATAGCTATTGATACCAGGCATATTAAAGCTACCAACCAATTTAAGCAATCTACACATAAAAATTACAGGTATTTGATTTCTCTTATTTTAATGAAAATAAACAAAACAGACCAGAAGGAAGAAGGGCCCAGAGAAAAGAGAAATGGGGAAAGGAAAGGAAAAAGAAAATTTTATATAATAATAATTTGCTAACTTTAGTTGAGCTTAACTTAACAAATTATCAGGGGGAAAAGAGACTTACAGAGTCCTGGGATGCATGATTTACGAACGAAAGGGCCCATGCAAAGTGGCTGACAGCAGATTTCCACTCTACTTAAAACTTCAATCCGATGGCAGTACTGATCATTAGCATATGATCAGTGGAGCAAGTCATGAGCCCACTAAAAAAAAAGGTGAGCTGTTTTTGTTTAGAGGACAAAGGAAAAGCATACAGACATCAGCAAAGGAGATGCAATTCATCAAATGCTACAATAATCCCAGCTGTTAAGAAGCAGGGACAGAGCACGCTGGCGCTGAGGTCTCCTGACCCTCAGAGCTTCCCGTGCTCAACAGGAACAGGCTGCACCTGTGTCTGTCACCTCCCACTCTCCATTCCAGCCACAGATGAGAGCCCCCGTTCTGTCCCCAGCTCCAAGCCGAATGCCTGGCTCAGAAAAGCCTCCACATGTATCAGTGAATTTCAAAGGGAACAGAAAGGAAAACGATGATGTTATAAAACCAAAAATCTTGCTTCTATTTCCGTCCATGAAATGCCACATGCACCTCCCTTTAACTTAGAAGACCCACTGCATTTGTCCAGTACGACTTAAGCCTCATCCGAAATGAACCAGAGAATGTTGCCCACACCCTGGTGTGACCTTAAGGTTGGTTACCAGAGAACTCAAGAGAAAGAAATCAAGGGAAGGAAAAGAATCCCTTATTAGAGGAAAATGGTGTCAGACCATAAATGTGTGACATTAACATAATCTGATCATCAACTCATGATCTAATCAACATGGTCACCACTGTTCTGTGGGTCAAATGGAAGAGGCAGGGAGAGGCTGTGAGCTCATGTTAAAGATGAGGAGACACTTTTAAGTCAAACTCCCAGAAACCTGACAGATGGTCCATCTAAGTAACCTTATCCAGGTAACCTGAATGTCTGTTTGGTTTCTAATTTCTTTTTTGTTTTTCAACTTTATGTCGCTCAGCGATCTCTCCTACTATCTTCGAGGACTCTGAGATGCCTGGTGACCCCAAGATGAGAAAAACTGACCTACAGCAAGAAGCAAGGAGGACTGTTCACACACAAACATCCCCGTCTTTTTCACTTTTTCACTTAGTACATACCTCAGGGTGAAAAAGACATTTACTAGAGAAGACTGACTCAAAAAAAAAAAGAGAGAAAGAAGTTAAGAAATCTGAGGGTAATATTCTGTCATAAATGCCAATAACCTCCAATTGCTACAGAGAAGTTTGTTCAATACTCATTAACTACACTCCTGTCTTTGTGTCCATCTACCTCCTGAGGTACTTATTGTATGTCCCCAGATTAAATTGAGTATACAAAATACTGGGACAAGAAGGGCTGTATTCCAAGGCTTGTGACCAAGAAAAATCATTAAAATTTCATGCAGTATTAAAGGGAGAATACATTTAAAACCTTTCATAATTTTCATCTCCCTTGAGTCCCTTTCTTTAACCATTTAAGCTAAATTCAGTAACATGTCACTTCAGCATTGCAGGAAAAAACTAAAAAAAATAAACCTTCCACGTAGTCTTTCCCTAGAAACAAATCTCAGGAAATATCTGCTCAAGAGAAGCCACAGGTTAAAGGTAAACCTTAGGTTACCTTTAGGTTAAATAGGTTAAAGGTAAACCATCGATTTCATATAAGAAGTTATACTGTGCAGCAGCCTTCAAATTTGCCTGTGTTTTGGTTTAGCGGTCCAGCTTTCCCCCTTAATTTCTGCTTGTGACAAATCTTTGTACCCACAGAAAAGAAGTTACAGGAAACACTGCGCAGCTGAGCGCCACAGGAGCAGCGTGGCAGCCTCCAGCATGACCTACTTGCTGAAATAAATCCCAAGCCACCACGCCGTCTTCCTTCCTAAAGCCCCAGTGCTGCTCCAAGCTTTTTTCTAGGCCTCTCTCTCGTGAAAAATCAACAGCTCAAGCTCAGAGTTTCCCTAATTTCATTGCCTTCACTTGGAAGAGCAGCAACACAAATGTAAAACCACAGCCTCTGTTATGAGGGTCACAGAACATCTACTCCACCTTTTCCTCAGTCTTGGTTAACAGATCTGCTTTCCGAAATGGTTAGTGGCTCCAGAATGCTGAAAACCATCCTAGAGGCATATATGAAATTTAACATTTCCATAACCTGAAGAAAAGGCACTTTGGAAACGAGAGCTGCCTGACCACTTCAGTACACAGAACGAACACTTTAGGTTCCTTTACTTCTCTCCATGTAGACACACTGACCAAGTGCTCTTTTTTTTTTTTTTAATGTAAATCAAATGATGAGCTGGTGTATATCAGGCATGAGACTTTTTCAAATCAAATTCACTGCCAAAAAACCAATAAAATGAAGAACTTCAGTCAGCTCAAAAAATCTCATCATTTCACACTATGTGCAAAATAGGACCATGAACCCTTCCAAAATATGAGACTTAAGATGTAGTTTTCATTAGTCAGTTTCCAACAGCTCCTAACAACGACTATTTTGTCTATTTCTAATGTTTGCGATAAAACAGTCACTCGCACACTCTCCTAAAAGGTATAAAACCTGACATAGTAAGTTCAGATTAAAAAAAGATGGGCCTAATTGGTTTACTTTGGTGTTCATTAGCAATGTCAACCAGACTAAATTCACTCTCTCATTCACTGTAATTACTAAGCAATTATGTGCCAGGCCCAGCACTAGGCAATAGAGATGAAGTGACAAGACCTTTTGGCCTGATGGCGCTCAAATAACAACCTAATTACAAGTAAGCAAGCAGTTTAAGTGATATTAAAGATTAAGTTAATAGTTAAGTAATTGTCTAACTTTGAGAGCAATGTTAGTACAATCAGAATGTGAAATTTTAAGTTAGCTAACTTAAAGATGGCTAAATTTAGAACACCAACGGTTTTCACTGCGATCATACTGAACAAAAAGAATTCTTTATACGATATCATCTCTAATATTTATTCTCTCTAGTATTACAACTACCTTTGTCCAGAGATGTGAGCTTATTAACATATTTGCATTCCAAGACACACAACCTTCATGTTGAGAATACTAAAGAATTCTGGGATGAGAAGAATGGATCAGGAATACGCATTGATCTATCAAGAATTGAGTTATTCTGCCCATCTAATTTTACACAAAACTTACATAGATAACTTAGTGGAAGTATCACTTCTTGAGAAAAAAAATTAAGATTTCATGAAAGAAGAGCAGAGGTTCAAACAAATACTATTTAATATTATTTTCTTGAATTAATTCTGTAAAAATCAAAGAATAATGTAAAATAGTTAATAAAGCTTGTTTCTCACAGGAAACTTCAGAGAAGTATTAATTCTGCGAAACTAATCCTTTTTAACTGTATTTTTCAGTACCCCTAGAGATTCTAATATACTGGTAACACGTCTTCTTTTAATGTTGCAAATTCGTTCACCCTACAGATATCTTATCGCTGAATGCTGGAATGAGTGAGGCTGGTGGATGCTTTTTGCTGTCACTGGTGCCAAAAATATTTACACTTGAATACTTGTTAAGTACTCGGGATAACTGCCCACAGAGTAGTTCTGATGTTCAAGAAAGGAATGCTACATTGTAATTCTGTACTTGGAGGTCCATGCTGTGGAAACCCAGGTATAAACAGGTTAACAGAGAAGCAACAATGGATTCTGATAATTCAGTCATTAAATCACCTTATATATTATAAACTCCACCTTTTGGTATTGCAGCTGGATGCTGGGATAGTCAACAGTCATGTTTGTCAGCCCCAAGTGGAGTAAGAAAGTAAAGAAATATAAATGCTAATTAAGGGTACCTTTGTGCCAAAGACGACGAAAACATTTGTCCAAAGGCTGGTTCAGAATCACAAGGCAGTATTTCAAATTCCCTATGGAAAAAAAAAAAAAGTAAAAAAAAGTAAATGAGTGAATTAAGTCTCCTGTTCCCTTCATTTGAGTCTGGAATCATCCTCCTTAGTTCAGATTTTCAATCTACACAGAGCTAATTTTAATCACAGCTAACATCTTACATTTGAATTTTAAAAGACACCATAGATTAGCTGGATCTACTTTATTCAATATGTCTGTCACATTACTATATTGCTGAAAAAGTTATTATAAAAATAGTTTATCATAAAAACAACTCGGTAAGCTTCTTTTTGTAGGAAGTGAGACCCTTCTCCCCGGCGGGTATGGTGTCGTGACCTTGTCTGCCAAGCAGCGTGAGTCTAGTGGTTGTGCATTTTCACATTCACTCTCCTTCCCATTTATTCATATTCTCTCTCTCATTCTCTCCCTCCGCCCCACCCGATCTTGAACTCTCCAACATAAAACTGTTTTCACAAAATGCTACCCGCTCTTTTCATGACTTCTAAGTTTTTATATGACACTCAGAAGACTAAGAAAGATGGAAAAAATTTGCTTCTCTGGAAATCCTTTAAGTCCTTTATAATGTCCTGTAAATAGTGCAAAGCAGAATGCAATTAGGCAGTTGAAAATGTGTCATTCAGCTCAGTCCAAGTGCTCCATTTCATTTATGGAAAAGAAATGTTTGTTTGGTGATAAGAAAAATTAACTGTTTTTTTAAGCAATCTCAGTGTTAGAAATGGAGCAAGATAAGGAAATGAAAAGGGACTGCCATCCTCCACAGCAAATGTTATTAAGTGTCGATTATATACCATCACTGGGAGTGCAAAAAGGAGGAAGATTACAGGGTATCTGTGTGATAAGACACTTATAATAGAGACGATTTATTCCACAAAACAGTACCACATGATGATATGAGGAGTGCCAGGAACAGACAAATGCATGTGGTAGGAGTTCAAAGCCTAGACCATCAGGAAGGTCTGGTGTCTTCCTAGAAATCTTTGTGATATGCTGATTTTTGAACTTGATCTTCAAGAGAAGTAGTAGGAGAGCATAAAGGAAAGGGCATTCCAGACGAGGAAAACAAGGCCCTGGAAGCTGCTATGCTTTGCCCGTAAGACTGTTCCCATAGAAGGTTTAAGCAGCAATGCCCTGCTGAGGGGCACCTAAGACGTGACTACTAACATCCCAGATGTCAGACATGCTGTTTAGGATGACGGAGACATCTCTGTTGACTCCAGGAGGAACGTAAGAGTGATGCAGAAATGAGGAGTAAAGACTATTTATGTATATTTGCACATCATCCACACAGACACAACAGCTGAAGGCCAAAGAGCAGACATGCAGCCGAGATCCTGCAAATAAAGGGCAGAAAGAGAAAAAAACAAATTATGACTGCAAAATCATCATGTTTTGCTCACCATTACTGAGCAGAAGGGCATCAATAAAGGAAACATAGAAGGAAATGCCAGAAAGATAAAAGAACTTAAGAGGCTATTTCCAAGAATGTGTTGTCGATAACACAGCATGCTACAGAGACATCTAGACTAGACAATGAGAGAAGACCAGCGAGGGTGGGAAAACCTCAAAGGAAAATCGGAGAGTTCACTGAGGGAGCCTCAAGGTAGTCAAGAGGGAGATGCTTCTTCTTAAAAAATAAAAACTGAACTGGGAAATGAGGTGAGAGGGGTGGGTTGGGGGATGCAGCCAAGTCCAGAGAAAGTATTTTAAATATAGAAGATATTACATTCTAATTAGGAGGACATAAGAGAGAGAAAGAAAAGGATCAATTAATTCATTTAACAGGTATTTATCAAGCACAGAGTAGTCTTGTTCAGGTGTTAAACCCCCCCCCAAGCTTATTTCCTGTTGATTTATTGGGGTAGAGGTGGAGCATGGTTGACTGATTTATAAGAAAGTAAACAAAAACAAAGTGAAAATATGGAAGTAGAATGGAAAGTTTAAAACAACTGCTGTAAGAAATGTGTTACAGGAGCTGACAACCCACAAGTGTGAAAACAGGAATTCAGCTGGGATTAACGAACAGGAACACAACATCAGGTCTTCCTCTAATTTAGGACTTTTCCCACCAGTTCTGAGGAGCAGAAACAGGAGGAGGTGTAAACAAGTAAGAAGACCATGACAGCTGGTTTAGACTTGGCAGAACCACTCGGCGGGAGGGGGAGGGAGTCAGACAGGCTGCCCTGGCAGCACGAGAGTGAGTGACTGTGGCAGGACCAGTGAGTACCTCAAGACAGTCTTTCTCCTCTTCTCTAACAATGGAATCTTAAGGGGGTTTTTGTTTGGGTTTTGGTTTTTGCTTTGTTTGGCTTCTTGTTTTTTGTTTCACTGGGCACATTACTGTCCAGGTGAAAAGCTCTCTCTCTTTCAGACTCCTTGACAGCAAAAAGGTGGTCCTAAGACTGAGTTCTGGCCAAGGAGATGCATACGGGAGCTTTGCGTGTCTCTTATAGGGCGTCTCCCTAAAGTGAAGGGGGCTTTTTCATCTGCTTCTTTCCTTCCTCCATCCTGCCGGCTGGAGCAAGATTGATCAACACGCTGAATGAGAGTCTAGGAGCACCTGGGATCCTAAGAAAAAGGGTCACAGCCTGAAGGAGCCTGGGTCCCGGCGACCCACAAAGCCTCCGTTCCCACACCTCAATGCCGGGCTCCAGATTTCTTTTCTTGGAGAAAAAACTACACCCATACTTCGTTTTAAGTCAGTACTATTTTGGGGTTCACTATTTACTATTTAACTAATGCCATGATCATGGTCCAGGCTGGGTCAAGGTAAAGATGATCTTGACAGGAAGTGGAGAGGACTTTAAACAAGAGCAGGAGAGCAGCACAGAGCAGGGAGGCGAACTTGAACTCGCTCATCCACTCAACACGGACTGGGCACCAGAATGAGAGATCCACAGCCTGGCATGTGGTAAACGCTCCATGCAATGTTAATGGCAAGGAGCAAATAACTGGGATAAACCAATGGTCCTTTAATCTCTGGCAAGGTCTGCACTGCTGAGGGAGGCAGTCAACAATACCGTATGTGTGTTTAAGTGAATGAGCCAAACTGCTGTCTGTCACTGATTCTTTGATATGTGAACTCAGTGTTTTTGTGGCTCAAAGAACAATCTGATGAAGGGGAAAAGCAGGATTATCCACACTCCTACCCCTCTATACCCACACTTTCACTCAGGGATTATCTGTGTGAGCATTTTTGAAAAGAGTGAAGCAGTCTGAGAATGTACAATATGGTTACGATTTACCAGTCTTAATTACTGATAATCAAGAATGAACTCCTTTAGCTATCTCTATAGTGACATAGCATGTATGTTAGTCTGGTTCTATACATAAAGATAATTACGTACTAGGATCTGATCTTCTTTTCTAATCTCGTCTCTGGAATTATAACTAGATGGAGTCAGTTTGGCATTTATTTTATACTGAAAACCCTCATGATTACCCATCCAGAGGAGGCTGCAGAAAAAGTAGCATCGAGAACCATCCCTTGTACCTACATAGCATATGGAAGTATCCCAACTGAGAGGAAACTCCATGTCACTCTCCGGTACTGAAGCATGGACGTTGCCTCTGACTCTAAGCGTGTAGGAACTCAGAAAAAGACCACAGAAGCGAGGAAACCAATGGTCTTGTTTCAAATATTTCTCAAGTTGTCACACCGATGCTGTTCCTGGGATGTGCAAAAAGACTTAAGAAAAAGGCTACAAAGAACTTCCTTATGCTATAAAAACTAGACCTTTTAAAATCAAGTGTTCCAAGGCAGTCTCAAAGAGAAATGTAGGGTAAGTCAAAATCTTTGAATCACTTTCTCAAAGAGGTTTCAATTACAGAAGATGAAAAATCCCTGATCCTGGATGTAACAAAACCAAAGCACTCCAGGTTGCCTGGAAACTCCGAATTAAGTACAAGGGTCCAAGTTCATGACATGAAAAGAACAAGGAAAAGTGAAGTCAAATCATCAGCCTTGAGCTTGAAGCAAAGAGGCTCTTGGAAGGTTAAGAACTAGTCAAAAAACTCAAGTTCAGATGTTAAGAAATGTGGGAGGGGCATCTCGCCTCTCTCTCAGGGTTAGTTCTTGCTTCCATTATTAAAAAAAAAAAAAAAAAAGCCCGACGTCTTTGGAGAAATGGCTGATACTATGACTAGAGGGAGGAAATAAATATGATGAGCCTGGACCATCAGAGAGTGCCGGCAAGTAAAGGAGCACTCCCCCAAAACGCAAAAACCAAAACAGCCACATTGATGGGAGGATGTCAAGGAGTATAAAGCCAACTCAAAGAGCTCACAATAGCCCAAAGGCCAAAACTAGAACAATCCGAGCAACAGAATAAAGTGGTTTTGGCTTACAACCCAAAGTAGACAAATAAAATCCCAGGAGTCAATACTGATGTAAGAGTTAATTAATAAAATAGGGGGAAGTAAATATCATATGCAGAAGAATTCCAAATAAATTATCATTTACTTCGGTAGATACTCCACCCTCAAGAGACGAAGCCCAGCTGTGGGCTACACATAGCGCAGTGCAGGTGGCACGTGGAACTTTCCTCTCAAGGAGTACAGTATGGAAACGGGGGGCCTCTACAGTGGGGAAAGCTGACCAGCACTACTCCAGCCAGCTGAGCAAGGTCAACAGCAACAGTCCAAAACCATGTAAACAGGGTGATGAAAACAGCCCTCTATCTCTGTATCTTCTTCCCCAGACCCCATAACTCCAGTCTCATCAGGAGAAAAACATCAGATTCCAACAGAGACACATGCTACAGTACACCTGGTCAATACTTCTCAAAAGTTCATCAAAAACAAGGAAAGTGTGAGAAATTGTCAGAGCCAACAGGATCCTAAGGAGACATGACAACTACCTGTAATGTCCTACGTTGACTGGGATCCTGGGACAGAAAAGGGCCTTAAGTAAAAACTAAGTAAATCTGAATCAACTATGGAACTGGTAATAATGTATCCATGAGTTCATTAATCATAACAAACGTGCTCTACTAATGTAAGATGCTGACACAGGAGAAACAACACAGGGGGCGGGGGGACACAGGGAAACTCTCTTTACTATCTTCTCAACTTTTCTGTAAATAGAAAGCTGTTTAAAAAAATAATACAGGGTATTAAGTTTTTAACATGCTGGGGCAAGGGGAAAAACAGAACTGAATACTATTCCATAAATTAGTCATCCAGCAATTATTCCAGGGAACAAAACTCCTATTTAGATAGAGCCCAAAAGTATGTTTGGACTTCAGGTATAAATCCAAGCGGAAAAAAAAAAAAACATTGCACCAGAAGGCAAAGATTATTCTGTTCCATCTTTGGAAAATAATAATTATATCAAGATTTTCTGTTAATTAAGAAAATAAAACAAAGAAAATAGAACAGCAAATCCCATGAAAACCAATTTCCTTTTTATTTCAGACCTCTGAGAAGGAAAATTATTTGGATTATGTACAGAGGTAGACCCTAGTCACATCTCTAAATCAATTACCTAAAACACTCAGTCATGCAACGTAGGAGTAAAAGGCATATGCATTTTTTTAATTAAAAGGAAATTAAGACAGTGACAGTTAATACGCAGACCAGCACTAGCATCTCACTTGTCCTGACAGGAGGTGGTCATGGGTTATCAACTGCAAAGGTCTCCTAAGAAAAAGTGTGAGCCCCACACCACGCAGCTGCGCGCCCCCACCCACCTCGTCAGCATATTAGAAGGGCGTGCCGTCTACCTGGGCCCAGCAAAATGATGGACTTTAACACACACTAATCTTTACCAAATGGCTGAGTAGTTTACAATGTTCTCCAATACTTATTGAAGATAATACAGATTCTGACAAAGCATAGTTACACAAGAAACTGGCAGAACTGATGACTTCCACAAGTAGATCTTAACAAGCTTCAAATACACTCTAACCAGTTCTGGCAAGAATTTAGTGGAGGGAAGGAGAAAAGGAGGGAGGGAAAGAGGGAGAGGGAGAAGAAAAGGGAGGGCGGGAGGGAGGGAAGAGATAATGAATTTTGGATTTACGTCAATTATCAATTACCACAAGTGACAAATCTTCCCTAAAGTATACAGAACAGTGATCTCAAACTTACTGTGTATCAGAATCATAGATTTTTTTTTAATCTCCTTTCCTAGAGATTCTGATTTAACATGCCTGCAGTAGAGTTTGTGTATCATGATTCTTTAAAAGCATTCTTTAAAGCATGATTCTTTAAGAGCCTAATGGGTAATCAAAATTGAGAACCACTGATCCAGTGCCTCAAGCTAATGATAGTAGAAAGCCATTATAAATAGCAACATTATTTTAAAATGCTGCTCATCTTAATCTCAGACTTTTCAATTGCTGTTCTCTGAAAAAAATCTATGTGTATATCTATCACACAATGATAATTATCTGTAATCTTTTTTTAATAAACAAACATAAATTTGTTGTTTTTTTAAACTGATATGGTATGGGATCAAAAAAGGATTAAAGACCACTACTCTAAATGAAATTACACTGAAGTAAAACAATTTACCATAGAAAAATAATTTACTGAAATGCATTAGCAAGTTATTTAGGGTTTATGATCTTTGTTTAAAAAAATACTGGAACTCAGATAAAATCTGTATTAGCCAAAACATATGCCAGTCATTACATATAATAGCTATTTTGTCAGAGGACCAAAGCCTATTATTATGAATCTCTCATCCCTAAAAGTATTTCAATTAAACAATGAAAACTCTAGGGCACCGAATTTCATTTTCATATTGCACAAACTTCTATATTTAAGAGCAGGACTTTTTTTTTTAAGTGTGCACAGGGAAATCAAAACCGTCAAGTCAATTCATTCTTGGAGGAAATAAATTGCATGGAGACAAAGCAGAACTATTAAAATACTCTGAGCAAATATTCCACACCAATGTCTATTAAAATAATCAAATTACCAATAGACTAAGAATTGGTAAGTCATACATGAGAAATTGCTTTGGAGAAAGTAAACGAAGAGGAGACATAAACAGATACTTCCTGAGAAATCTCCTGCCCGCCTCTGTTAAGAGTGACCACTCAGGACGAATGGTTCCATCCACACCCAACACAATGAAACAAAACCCTTATAAAACACAAAGACCCTTTCTGGGTCCTGGAGTCCTGAGTACCCCTCTTAAACGAATATTACACAAAATCTTCCAGGAAGGATACTAGAAAAGACAGCAACAAAAAACGATCATCTTGTCTTAAAACAGAGAAATGGTGTTTTGAACATTATCACACACACACACACACACACACAAAATTAAAGAAACTGGAGATGGTCCACAAAGTGCAACTACAAAATGAAAGAGTTTGGAAATACTTTCTGTGAAAAAAGATTAAGCCCTTTAAAGATAGATGGATGTTTATCTTTAGCACCCACTTAGGGAAGAAAGATCCATGTCACATTCCACTGAGCCCCACAGACCTGGGCATCTGTCTAGTTACTGTCATTCCAGCTTTCACACAGAAAGTATAAATATATTTTGAACTGCTTAAGTCAATTTCTATCTTAGACCATCAGCTTCCATGATGCGACAGGAATGGTTGTGTCCAGATCTGGTGATCCTAATATAAAAACTATGCCACTAAAACCAAAGTGCCCCAATAAATTCTCACAGGAGTCCAGTATGCTAGAAATGCACGTTAGTGAAGAAAAAGAACATTTTGTATTTTTGCAACTAGTAAGTTTCGACTGTGTAAGTAGGGGAAACAGGGAAGAAGGATTAAGTCTGACAAAGTTTTGAGTCTTTCTTGACATAAAAAGAGAAGGTAACCTTGCTCAGGTCAGCCATATTCTTGTTCTCAATAAAGACATCCTCACTGTAACCCAAAAGAAGGAAGTCGACTTCTTCATCTGGGCACCAGCCACCCCTCAAGCTGCTGACAGAGTTCAAAGCTGCTGCATCAACTGTCCCCTGCCCCGCTGACCTGGGCCACAGTAAACCGAGTTTCCCTCAATCAAGAAAATCAATCATTGCCCAGCAAGCTGGAGATGTAATGTCACAACCCTAAGGAGTCATCTTAAAGTACGAAAACTTTTAGTCCATCACAATAGTTTTGACGTGTTGACAGCTGGGCACGCAACAGTGCTCACACCTGAAAAGTCAGCTCAAAAAGTTTTCCGAAAGCAGAATCCATCTAAGTTTGGCCTGTGCTTCTAAAACAGAGGACCTATGTTTTATCCTTAGGCTACTCCTACCATCTCAATGCATCTCCAACCACTTCAAAAAGAACAGAAACTCTTTCATCAGTCAGCAATTGAAGGAAGGCCAAAGAGGTTCGACCTCCCTTTTAATACCTTCTCTAGACTTCCTGCTTGGATTTGGTTCGTTATGGTGAGAACCACCTGAGGGATGGGCACTCTTCAAATCTTGGGGGGCTTCACCTGGAACAAGACAGTGAATAAATAATGACAACAAGGAGACCTTTTCTTTTTTCTCCTTTTCATATTCCTCACACAGGACTGACGAGTCATACCAATGTTTATAATCAAAGTAAGTCCACATTAAGCTAAATAGGGACACATTCAAACCACAGGCTGATGTTCTCTGGGCCCTGTAGTCTGGAAGGAGAAAACAACTGATATTTATCTGGAGTTTCAGAGTTTACTGAGCACATTCAACTGCCCTCTTAAATTGACAGTGATGACATGTCACACTACCCCAGGACTGAAGTACTTCTGAACAAAACAGAAGTTGTTTCGTTCACTCTTTTTATAGAAGAAAATGCATAGATTTAAATTAAAAAAAAACTGTGCATCATAAACTGTGATTACACACACAGAGTCCATCACATCAAGCATCAAATCCACATGGGAGAAAACCTTACTAAACTCAGGATAGGTGAGCATTTTTATCCGATGGGCACTGTAGGCTTCTAGAGAATTCGACAGGAACTCCTACAATCTGTAGGCAGAGCTTTGACACCCACACATGATCTTCCCTCGGCCACAGGTGAGCAGTCTTACATGTAACACCTTAATGGCACTGAATCAGATCCAGGCCTGGGTGAAATAAACAGAAAAGTTCAGGTTTCTCTACTACAACTTTTTTTTTTTCCTTTTTCATAGTAATGGTATCTACACAAAACAGTCTTTAAGCAAGGATATCCAGAGGTTTGGGGTTTTTACTTTTAATAGGAAAAAAAATGTAAACCATGCACTTGCATAGGACTTTTGCTATGTCCCACACAGTGGAACAGCTCTATGTTACCTATTGTAGAAAAACCGCCAAGATAAAAGCAAGCGGAAAAAGCAAATAAATGGATATGTTACACAATCATGTGTGTAAAAATTTTCTTTAAAGAAAACACATACATATATTTTTGCAAATGCCAAGAACAAAGAGGAAAACTGTTCACAAGAACGTGAAAACAGAAGTGAGCATAATTTTTTATCTGTTAATCTTTTATATCTAATGAATTTGGTACCCTGCTCTTCTAAGAAAGTAAAATCAACGAGTTTAACTGATGGAAGGAGATGAACCCTTCCCAGGCAATGTCCCCCACCCCACAGGTGGTGATGGCCAACAATCCTTAAACACCACAATGGACTACATAAACAGTCACCGAAGTAACAGATTATTTAGGTTTCATAGAGAAAATTAAAAGGAGACCACCTGTGGAACACTGCCTAGCATCCTTTCATCCCAAAATTATCAAGTAATGTATGCTAATTACGCTAAGTGAATTTAAAAGTTTTTTTTTTTTTTAAGTAAAGGAAAGTGACTCACAATAGAATTCTCAGGACAGCAAAGGGAGACATGATTCACTCTACTTCCAACAGCCAAATGCAAGGTTTTCTCCTCCACTGAAATACGTCGGCGAGAACTCAGAAAATATTTGTTCTTCAAAGCTTAGGGTAAGATTTTTATAAATCAATGTTAAACTTAAGAGTTTACCCATGTCCCAATTCCCAATTCTATTAGTATTTTCATAGTTCTCTCATACAGAACATTTCTCTTCAGGAGTTACCAGAAATGAACAAGAAAAAGGTGTAACCTGTTAAAGCCAATTACCAGGGGAGAATGAGAAAGAAAAGGGAAGTGAGAAATCATTAACTCTCTGCCGTTACATCACAGACACTGAAATCAAGTCTGGATTACATTTAAAAGCTTTTTTTAAAGGAGGTAAAAAGGAGAAATCTGTAAACCAAGATGGCAGATTAAATTACACTAGGAAACAGAACATGCTGGCCTCGACCTCAAAATCTAGTTTCTATTAGAAAAGGAGAAGTTGACATAAGCGGGAAGGGTCAGGGAGGGAGAGGAAGCAGCACCAGCCACATATTGTCGAAAGAAAGTGGTCTCCGTTTTTATTCATTTATCCACAAATGCTTTACATATTGGTTTACAGAACTTTATAAAGAATTTTATCAACATGCAGAATGCAGTTTTTAAGACGAGAGCTGGAGCACTGAAGTTATGAACACCCTAGACTATCCAAGTGGTAGTAATGCAAGAGGGAGAACGAAGGGGTCTCCTAGTAAGAAAATTGAAGACAGATTTATCAATTCCCTGTCTCATACTACACACTGAAATTAATTCAAGAATTGAGTTACGGAATTACATATACACAGCGTGTGTGTATACGTAGTATGTATGTTTATACGTGATGTGTATGGATAGACAGAAGTACTTGAATATAGTTACAAAACTATAAAATAACACAAAAATGAAGAACTTGGAAGACTGTATCAAGGATTTTCTAGGCATATGCACAAAGCAAGACATCATATATAATGGTATCATTACTAGACTCGGGTTTTGTGCTCACCCCGAACCTCTGGCACCTGCAAGTTGCCTGGCACGCAATGGGGGCCCAGTAACACTGATCAAATAAATCAGTGACTGTAGAATACATCCTGGTTTGGCGGGGGGCTGTGTCAGAGACTGGGTTGGAAGGTTACCATCTCAGCACACTGAGTCTCACTCAGTCCAGGAGGCTAGTCTATACTAGTTCTTCATTTTGTTAGCACAGCAAACACTTTGACCATTTTCATGTCTTTGTACCTGGATTTCCCCCTGCCTTGAATGCCCGTCAGAATAGTACAGTGATGAAGAACAAGGGGTTTGGGACCACCCAGACCTGGTTCTAATCCTAGTTGTGTCGTTTCTTGGCTGTGCGACTTGAGACACTTGAGGAATTGATTTAACATCTCTGAGTCTACCAAGTGTGAACTGTTAACAACGGAAGATTCAGTGAAATATCACATATCACTGAGTAAGGAGTGTGACACCAGGTAAATAAATATTCAACAAAGACAGCTTTCTGCCCCTGGCAAAGACCTTATCTTTCAAAACTTAGAGAAAACATTTTACTTTCTTTTTTCCAACCTCTCTCCCTTTTTCCCCACTAACCATTCTCACCTATAAACCACAGTATTTAATTCCTTCTGCTAATAATAATTACATGCTTCTCATTCAACAACAGCTGATACACTTCAGGCATGCAGAAAAAATAATTTACTCATCCTTTTTATCTTCAAAATTTAGCCTAGGTCCCAGCAAAAAGATGTCATGAAATAACTGTTTGTAATATCATGTTTAAAAAGCATTCCTTGTCCTATTTCATATGTCATTAAAACAGTTAAGCCTTGGGGGTGAGGTACAGCTCAGTGGTAGAGCACATGCTTAGCATGCATGAGGTCATGGTTTCAATTCCCAGTACCTCCATTAAAGAAAAAATACTATAATAAATAAAATAAATAAGTATTACCTCCCCCCAAAAATGTTTTTAAAAACCAGTTACCCTAAAGGTAACCATACACACTTGTACACAAAGTTAACCATCACAATTTTACAGTGTTCTAAATTTCTTCCCAGTTAACCCTGAAGACTTTCTGTGTCTTACAAAATTGCTTCTAATGTCGCCATACCCTGTATGAACAGAAACACAATCTTAAGAGCTTTTTTTTTTAATGCAAAGCACAAACCAGCGGAGTCTCCATATCTGTGCCCCTCACTTAATGCAGCACATGGTCCAGTTCTAAATCAGCAACAAACTGAATTCTATGTGATGGCATTATGAAACAATAGACTGAGTCCACGAAGAGAAAAGGGGTGACTATCATTATTTCCAACCTCATCATCAAAACGACGTCTACATCAGAACAACTCAAGTCCCAGTAAGACAGTTAAGATTTAAACAGTTCACTGTTGCCGAAGACTGGACTTAGACCTCTCATCCCAGAGTCCCCTGCGCATTCCACCACACATTAGCTCAAAGTAGGAGAGCTGGTACCATGCCCAGAATCCTCCATAACCTCAGTGTTAGTACAAAATAATCAAGCTGCCCAAGTGCAGCGTGGAAAAACCTGGCAGAAACCTCGAGAACAACCCAGCCATCACCAGGGCTTCCTTATCCCCACTAGCACAAGAGGAGTACTTTCCTGTTGGCTGAATAAAGTGCAACTCATCTTCACGCTCCCACAACCAACCTTTGTACCCAGCAGTCACATGCGATTCTGAAGCAAAACAACTCATTTCTCAATATGCATCCAATGTTAGTTTTACTTCCAAATCCTTTTGCAAGGCAACTTGAACTATTTCTCCTAAAATGTCTTCTAATACAAAGGTTTTCAAACATGAAGAGAATCTATTCAAAACTTTTATGAAGACACTTGACTAGGCAGTTCTCTACTTTCAGTTCTCGTAGGTTATGTCCAGTACTATGGAAGCAGACTAGGTAATCTGATGGATGCACAGGTCCTCCACCCAGTCCTCCGGTTTCCAGCCATCTAGTATTTGAGGACCTCCCTGATCATTAAAACACGCATCTACCAAAAGGCAAACGAAGGAAAGGAAATCATATGGAAACCAATTTTTCATTTTTGTTCCTCAATGTAGTTCTTACATCTTTTAAGAAGGTATAATATTACCACATATCACTGATTTTAAAAATGAACCCATTTTTGCACATTTCAGCATCTCAAAAATGCAGTTTAGGATGCATTCAGAATGTATTTTAGAGTCAACGGTATCTTAGCACCAAGTCAGTTTGTCTCTTCTTTTTTTCCTTTTTTTTTAATAGCATAGTAAGAAATGGTGCATCTTACAATTAATGGCTGCAATTAAAACCAGTATTTAAGCAACCCTTCCTATTATTTTATACCAACACCATGAATATTTGCGAAGTGTATAAAGTTTATAAACAAATCAGTTAAAGTTTATGGAATGAAGACGCCAGGATAAGAGAGACTTGGTATTAACAGGATGATCATCATGTCCTCTGCTTTTCTAACAGAAACTAATGTTTATATTTAAAAGCCTTTATTCCCCTGTGATGCCAAGAAAGGGCTGGTGATATTAAGATGGTTGTTAATGTTTTGCGACCAGTGAGGAAAATAAGTCCCAAAATAGACAGAGTGAAAAACACAGATTCAACAAACAAAACCCAATGTGCTAAGCACAACGAGGCCCCACAAAAGGGGAAACAAGTCCCACAGGGGGACGGGGGTGTCACGGAAGACGCACTTCAGCAGTCATGAAGGTGAGCATGAGGACCCTGGGTGGGAGAGGCAGGGCCCTGCAGGCAGAGAAGATCCCAAATGCCAAAAGGGACCAAATACACCAAAAAGTGGCCAACACTGTGAATAAGGAAAAGAGGTGTTAAAACAAGGAAGTTACTGGACTGGGGTGGCTCTAATGCCTTCAAAGCCTATGTAAGCAAACAGGAAACTAAGCCAGAGACTACTGGAAATGTGCCCTCATCAGGGAAAATTTAAGAACGACTAATCACAACCACCCAACTAGACTTCCCCAAACAGGGCAACAGCGTCCTCATGTTGTTTTTGCATCTGCTCCATTAAAGCCGCTCCCCTGGCTCCTGACCATTCCCAGCTACTCATCAGAGGCTGCCTGGTTTGAATAGATGTTTGCTCCAATCAACTCTTGAAAATTCTAATGGGACTCCATTTATGTTTTAACAGAGGTAATGGCAGTAGAAAAACCTAGAGAGAAGTAGCAGTCACAAAGTAGAATATGTATTTTAGGCCATTTTAAGTGATAATGATCACCATCTTCCCTTCCCCATTAATTTCAGCTAGAGATTCTAAAGACTCAAATCACGGAGATTTTTTTTTAAATCTCCATCCTGCTATGGCTATTACTGTCCTTATTGCTTAGAGCGATGTTGAGGTGTTCCAAGTAGCTGTGAAGTTGTTCATGTCTCCTTCAGACCTGACATGCTCACGCTCAAAATGAAACAAGTTTTTCATATTATTTTGGTTCATCAACTCATGTTCTTCACCACTATGATTCAGCAGGCAGGGATTCTAAAATTACAGACCTCTCTAGCCAGCTAAAAGGAACTCGTGAATAAGTTTACGAATGAAATCTACAGAAGACAGGTTCAATCTGCTCCTAAGTATAAAAGCCAAAAATTTATCCCATTAGCATCTGAATTAGCATCTACATGCCAACATAGCAAGCTGTCATTGGAAACTCTTGGCAGTTCCCTTCCTTTGAGCACTGATGACGCAGGAGCCACAGGTAGGGATGTGTGAGGAGGTAATCAGGACTCTCCTTTCCCCAACAGTGTCCCCAGAGAGAATGATACTAAGGTGCCAAGGCTTTATCACACAGCCAGTTCTGTTCCATAAACTGTGTTACACACTGACTTCTTATACAGGGAGGGAACATTTACTGAATGCTGATTCTGTACCAAGGACTTAGATTCTCCCCCACTAGGGAGGAAGCTCAGAGAGGACATGCAGTTTTGTCCACTGCTGGTGCACAGAGGAGACCTTCCGTAAGTATTCACTGACTACAAGAATAAACAAGTGCACAGGTTTAAAAAAAGGACACAAATTAACTTATTAACAAAACAGAGACAGACACAGAAAACAAACTTAAGGTTACCGTGGCCGGGGATGGGGAGGGATAAATTGGGAGTTTGGGATTTGCATGTACTAACTACTATATATAAAATAGATAAATACAAAGCCCTACTGTATAGCATAGGGAACTTTATTCAATATCTCATAATAGCCTGTAATGAAAAAGAATATGAAAAGGAATATATATATATATATATATGTATCTGAAACACTAGGCTGTACACCAGAAGTTAACACAGTATCGTAAGTCGACTATACTTCAAAAACGAACAAAAAAAAGTCACAAAAATACCCACGCAAGTTAGAAATATATTTAACCCCAAGGCTAAATATATTATTTCTTAGTATCACGGGGCAGATCAGGGAGAGGAGGAGGGAAACACAGGGATTGATAAACGTATATATTAGGAACATGAAGCAACATAAAAGAAATCACAGACCCAATCTTTGTCTTTGACCACCAAATGGGAAAGTCTCACAGGCAGATGAACCGAGTCTAACCCCCAAATATAACGGATCCATCTGCTACAAGTCTCCTGTGCTTCAGTAATCCTCCTTCGCAGAGCCAGGTGAAGCTGACACAGACATAATGCTGGACCCGCATTCCATTTCTGCCACAATTAATGAACCTGGGCTCTAGAAAGTCCGGAAGACAGCTGCCTGCAGCAAACAAGTAATAAACACTCCCTATGTACCTGTAAGCTTTCTAAAAGTCAGTTCCTGGGCCTCAGTTTTCTCATCCATCCGTTTATTCAGCACGTCTTTCATTGTGCTTGGCATTTTCACCAGCTTGGTATAAAGGCACCGGAGACAGAAACATGGTCCCTGTCCTCAGACATCCCAGACTCTGGCAGGAGACAGGTGATTAACATGAGGTCGCGTGAGATAAATAAAATTAAAATGTAAGAACAAACCTAAGACTGGCATGTGTAAGGTCAGAGCCAAGTCTATTCTAAAATTTTTCATCAAAATTAATATTAATTGAAAGAGTTAAATAACACCCATCCATTTCTCAATGTGTAACTATCACCATCTTAAATTAAAAATTATATCTGAAACCAAGCTCATATTGTATAGCACAGAGAATGATATTCAGTATCTTGTAGTAACTCATGGTGAAAAAGAATATGAGAATGAATATATGCATGTTCATGTATGACTGAAGCATTGTGCTGTACACCAGAAATTGACACATTATAAACTGATGATAGTTCAATAACAGAGAAAAAAATTTTATCTGAATAAAAATTTATTATAAAATTGATTCATTCAAATGTAAAACTATTTGAGAGAATTCGAGAAAGGGGGAAATCCCATGCCGCTGACCCACATTTCAGGGCTTGTGTTTAATAGGGGCCTTCTCCAACACTCCAGTGCTAGCAGTACAAATTCAGGTGTCCCCTATAACATGTTCATTTCCAATCACAAGGCCTGTATTTGAGAAGATTTCCTTCAAGAAAGAATCTGTATGGATCATCAAAGCCCATATGACCTCAAAGGAAATCTACGCCCGCCTAAACCAACGCAGAATGTCTTTCACTACTACATACACCTTTCAAACAGTTCAAAGATACTTAAGGATAAGAATATTAAAGAAAAAACAATCATCGCATTACAGAACCACCACCTTAAAACAATATGCAGGGATGAAAATGAGAATTCCTCAGAGATTTGAGGATAACAAAGGAAGGAAGGAAGAGAAAAAAGTAATGAAGAAAAGGAGAGCAGAGACAAACAAAAGAAAAAAATTCAACACAATCAGTAAAACAAAAGTCTTTGAAAAAGTCATTATAGATATAAAAGATATATTAAGGAAACCCCCTAAAATAAAAGGCAAAATGACAAAGTAGGAAATACAATTGAAAAAAGGTATATGGAAATATATTAACAATAAATGGAATAAAATTCAGAGAAAATACAACTCACTTTTTTTCCCTCTTAGGGAAAATATTATTAAAAAAAGTTTAACTCCTTAAGCAGAAATTAAGATGTAGCTTTTTTTCCCCCCCTGAGAATCTAGTAACAGGATTCAAATACCTTTTTGAAAGCAAATATATATTCAATTATCTAAGTTATTATGTTCAAAATTTGTTCAGTCAGCCAACTGTGAGATTCTTCATTTGCTTTTATGTTTCATTCACTTCTTTGTCCAAAATTCATTAAGCAGTTGGCATTTGATATTGAACACCTACAGTGCTCACTATTTTTGGTAAAAGATATTAGAACCAAGAGAAATTAATTTTGTTCTCTGAAGACAGATTTATCACGTGAACCTATGAAATACCTATAAACTAGAGGGTTTAGGGCCTGTTTCTTTCACAAGCTGGTGTAAAAAATTGTTTTGCTTGTTAACATTTTCTGTTTGCTGTGGCTTTTATGGGGCCAAGCTTGCAAAAATCTGGAATAAATTTTTAAAAACATATTTAAACATATCCTGTAAATATAAATACTCCCTGTAAGTATCACTGCTCAAGATTTTCCAAGAATAATGTAAAGTTTGAAATGTAGTCAATTTCTCACCATGATCATACTGAATTTATGACAGGTTCACCCTCTAATAATAGAGTGTGTGTGTGTGTGTGTGTTTTCCTGTCCTTTGGACATGAATAATCAATAATAGATCTTAAGAACTGTCAAGGCTCCTGGAAGTAACCTAGTATTGTTTTGTTTCCAATTCATCAAAGTTTTAAGGACTTTTTCCAATTTTATTTATTGAGTAGGTAGTTAATGCACTTGGAAGTAATGTTCAAAGATAGACAGACAGAGTGAAACGTAAGTTATTCTTTCCAGCCCCTACCAACATGATCCCCTCTCTGGAGTGAATAATTTTACTAATTTCTTAGAATTCCTTTTGAATATTAAAAATGTACATCTTTAGTATATTTTCACTGGGGATATACATATAACAAAAAAATGCACTGGAACATTGTAATGACTTTATATCTATCTCAAGGGCACCCATGTTATTTATCACTATTCAGTTTACAGCAGTATTTGGGGTTCAAGGAATCTGTCACCTCTTGTAATATTTTGGCTGCCCCAGAATCACAAGCACAATGCAAAAATTCCTTCTGCAGGATTTCTAGAAGATACTCACACTCTGGCTTAAACAAAGATCTCAATAAACACATCAGTTCCCTCCTCCCCCAATTAATAGAGGGGGAAAAGAATCTCTTTTACACTATGAGAAACTACCTAGTGGTGATTTCTACTCATGGTCTCCACTTGATTACATCCTCTAGAAAAGGTGACTGCTGAGTCACTGATTTCTAAGGAACACTGAAAGGTGTTCCTTAAAAAAAAAAAAGCTTTATGTACAAAGTGTGCAAACAAATTAAGGAAGTGAGGTAGCTTACGCTTTCAAAATAAACACTCATTACTGTTCCTCTTCAGGAGCAATTCAGAGGAGCCAGATCCCTGCACATGTGCCCGAATGTCTCTGAGGGTGGGGCAGGGAGGGGGCGGTGTCAGGGCCGCAGAGCTAAAGGCGAAGAACCCACCCGGGGATGTCAGAGCTCAAATGGGAGGCACGATGATGCCTGCTGTTGTCATTAAGCTGTTGTGAGGATTAAATACGTGCAACCTTAGCACGTGTCTATCAGAGTTTGAAGACAGAGGGGAGTAGGGATGGGGGAGACTTACCTACCTGATTTATTTGTTCCTGCAGCGTCAGGGCCTTGAACTGAAGGCCGTATAATAAATGCTCAATCTTATTTTCAAATGTATAAACAGAAAACCCCTACTGAATATCACAGAATTACAGTAAGAGAGGGTAAAAGGAGTTAGCGAAGACCAAAAAGGCAGTGTGAGCGACAAAGCAGCCAGTAGATGGGGGCTCCTGGAAGCCAATGGGGAGGGCAGTTTGAATGCTTATCAGTAAGAGGAGCACAGGAAACTGGCCTTTCTCAGGATTGCTTCCTGTAACAACCCAGATACATAAACAGTTAAAGGAGAATAGCATCCTTGAGTCAGGACTTCAGCAAACAGACGTGACTGCATTGACGGTAAAACAGAAGAACTCCAGACCACAAGCACAGGACAAGCGAGAGGGGTCACTGCTGGAGACGGTTCTCCACAAGAGGCCTGCACCCCCGCCCATCCTGTGAGAGAAGCACTCACCGCCTTTGCCTTGGAGGATCTTTTCAAGGATCTCCGAGTGGTCAAGAGACTGGAGAGACAAAGTCCATCTCCCTCTCAAGCTAAGGGCAGGTGACCATGTACCTTGGGGGGGGGGGGCTCTTCCACACACTGCTGTCGCTTCTACATCTGAAAGTTAGGTGGGAATTGTGTGCGAAAGGCTTGTACCTCCGGTCCCATAAGTGCTGGGTGATTTCCGGGTGAGAAAGAGCAGCAGGTACAGAAGATCTGAGAGGTACTGAGAGCAGATCACCGCTGCCCGAATCAAGCTGTTGCTCCCGACTCTTCCAATGTGACTCTAACTGAACCTTCTACAGACTTATACCAACACCTTCTTTTCTCTCCCACCGGCCTCTGAGGCCCAAGACCATTTCACATTCAAGTGCAAAGCCTCCAGGCAAGACCCTGGGGAAACTAAACCCCTTGGACTCATTGCCACCAGCAGCAAGTCAGGATCTAGTGGCCTCTGACATCCCAAGCTTTCACTACAGAAGAGATGCTGTTAGTGACCAAGTCAGCAGCCTCACTCTCCAGTCTGGATTGTAGTCCCATTACACCTCTGCCTGCAGAGACGGCCTGCCCACCCTCACCATACACAAGAGCCTTCTCCAGTTAAATTTCTTGGGATCATGCAGGCAGATCCATGTTCTGTCCCTCTGGCAGGCAAGGAGATCTTCGGTCCTCCATCACCAAATGAAGCCTTGATACCTTATTGGACTCTTTGGGTTCCAGACACAGTAGGTGCCCCCTTGGAGCATTCTCCCTGGCACTTAATATTGGCTCATCTACAAACCAGCACCCTCTGAGCTCAAAAAGGCTCTGCTGGAAATTATCTAACAAGCTGGGGCACACGCTCAGCCTTTGGGCCCCCAGCTCTAATCACCTCTGAGCTACACCTCTGTGCCTGATGACTTCACCCACCAGAGCATCAAGCAAGGGGGGCAGCCTCCAACCAGAGACCTGCCTGGGGGTTTTGGACTCATCATCTGGCTGTGGTCACCAAGTACATCCCTTTTCAAAAGCAGCTTGCCACTGGGCTCTTGATGAAACTGTCTGACCCTCGAGGGCCTTGTGACTCTGGCCTGATTTTTCCACAAAGAGATGGATCAACTGGAACTCCATGACTGTCAAGGCAGGAAGGGCTCAATAACCTCCCCTTAAGGACAGAAAGTATACACTCAAGGACCAGCGAGCCTGTCCCAGGGACAGCTCAGCTTTTCATGAGAACGAAGCAGTGGTTCCTCTGGGGTGAGCTTTGTCCAGGCTGCCACCTGAGGCTAAGGCACTGGCTCACACAGCTGTCAGCTAAGCTGAAACCCGATGGTCCCTGGACACTGCAGCTGTTGGGTCTCAGCACAACCAGGCAGAAGCTAAACTGGACACAGTGTCTTTGTTCAGGAGGCAAAATCCAAGCCACTCTCACAGCTCTGGCCAATACGGCTTTATCACATCTTTACTGACCCTTGGACTATCACCAGGGAGGGGTCTAGCTCACGCTGGCCTCATCCTGCCGCCCTGGAGTATGACTGATAATGCCCCTGGTTAAATTCCATATAAGATAAACTGAACAGATGTGGCCCGAGCACGTCTATCCGGTTGTCTAGAATGGCTGCAAGCGTGATGTATTCTTGTGAAAACTCATCAGAAGCCAAGACAGGATAGAAACAAAGCAGATAACAGCGAGAGGTCATACTCCATGGGCCTCTTGTGATTCTGCACGTCTTGCAAGTGAGGTGTCGATTAGTTTTGTTCTGGACTATCTCTTCAAGAAAGTTTGGAAGACAGAGAGTGTCGCCTCTGGAGCAAAGTGCACGCTTCCTTACTGTCCAGTATGACAAAGATAATCTCTCTTTCCACGGCACTTACTTCCCATTCTAAAAAACCGGAGACTCAAAAACCCTGGGTTCCTCTCTGTATTTCAACCCACAGCATAAACAGCGGTCCCCTGACCCTCTTATCATCCACTGGGAGGCGAGGTCCAGGGAAGTAGCCCTCTGGCTACTGCTGTGAGTAATAAACGGTCCTCATCTCCGACCTCGGGGTCTCAGGGCTTTTCACCATCACATGTGGAACTGCGGCGGCAGACCTGGCAGCCTGCGAGCGGGGTAAAGTCGAAGGTGGCTCATAGTTCTTGACATTTACAGCATCCAAAAAATAAATAAATAAATGATCATGGTTTTAGGCACAAGAATCAGTTGCATATAACCATTCGTAGAAGTCCTAAAAAGTTGAGAAAATGTTAATAAACTTAACAAAGAATCCCCACTCCGCTCAGCCCTTCCCCCACAAGCATCATCAGTACTTGGAGGTGCTCAACTTTAGTGGCTGTATCGCGCCATTTGAACTTTACAAATTTCCAGTATTTTACTTTTGGCTATGAAATGAACAACAGTACAATCATACAGGGCTGAGGAGCACTAGAAAACTGATGACAGAAGACTTATTTCCAAAAATTCTCAGAATTAATAAAAGCACTGATTGATATCTAAAATATTGTCTCTTGGGAATTTGTACATGTTTTAATATGAATTTCTCAGAATTTACAACTCCAATTTATGCTATAAATAATATATCAGCAGAGGATAAATATCACAGAAGTCACATTTCTGAAATGTTTAAGAATACCATGGTTTATAGAAATAGTAAATATGTCAGAAGAATACATATTCAGGCTTATGGGTAGAAAACATATGTCTATGTCAACAAGTCTCCAGAAAATGATAGCTGATTTTCTTTCCTTCCATAAGACAATATTAACTATCCCATAAAGCACAAGACACTTTTGTTCACATCATAAACTACCAAGTCAAAATACGTGCATATGAGTGTAGCCATGGAATATGTCTCAGTAAATGCCACTTATCTTCATCATAAATTTCTAACAGCTCATTATAAACAAAACTCAGGAACAAGACTCAGAATTACACGACTTTAAAGACAGGTCATCGTTCATGACTGATAACTTCATAACTGAAGCAGGGGGCTACTGGATAGTAATGATTTTTATACTCCGAAAAAAAGTGCTGTTCACATCCTTTGAGAATTCTCCCAACACAAATGCAACAAAAACCACCTTGTTAAATCTTACACATTGTATTATTTCACTTGTAAATATTTCAGCACCCATCTCTAAAAGATAAGTTCTTTAAAAGATACTACCACAATTACATCATCACATCCAAGAAGAATCAATCACGGTTGCTTGATATCAATTACCCTGTGAGTCCAAATTTCCTCTTGTACAAAAAAAATTCTTTTCATACGTGGTTCATTCAAAGAATTCAAACAAGGTCTGCACATACAACTCTAAAGTTTCTTTTAATACGTGTTTCCATTTCACTTCCCTTTGGATAGCTTCCCCTAAAGATGACAGTATTAGTAGGTGGGTCTTTTGGGAAGCCATTCGGTCTTGAGGGTGGGGCCCTCGTTAATGGGATGAGTGGCCTTCTAAAAGAGCCCCGACAGAGCGCCCTTGCCCCTTCCACCACGTGAGGACACAGCGAGAAGGCAATGAAGCAGGAAGGCAGACCTCACCAGAAGGCGACCATGCTGGCACCATGATCTTGGACTTCTCAGCTCCAGAAGCGTGGGAAGTAAATTTCTGTTATTTATAAGCCTGCGGTATATATACTGTTACAGCAGCCTGAACAGACTAGCATCTCTCCGTTCATTCTGATCACAGTCTACACCCATTATTTTGTCAGGGGTTGAAGCTGTAATTCTGCTGCTGCTCTTAAATTCTACCACTTCTCACTAGGAGCTGAGGTTCTAATTCTGTCATTACTCTTTCATTCATTACCTGGAATACTTCTATAAAGAGAAACCCCCCTATCCCTTATTTGTTTACCCTGATGTGTAGTTTGTACAGGAATGGCATGATAAACTAAATTAGACTTTTTTCTTTCCTTTCCTACTGGTTTCATCAGAATTTCTCTTTTTCCCTTTAAAGAAAGACCCTGCAGTAGGAGTGACAATCAGACTGCCAGCTGACTCTCAGCAGAAGCACTGGAAGCCAGATGATGGCAGTGGACTAATATAAAAGCTCCATACCTCCCTATGCAACAAAATGAATAAAATAAGTGTCATGAGTCACAATGATTAAAGGGGTTTTCAAATGTGCAAACTCTCTCACAATTGTTTATACAACAATTATACAATGTATAACTTGGGGCTTTAAAAAGGTTAACTGAAATAGCCACCAACGGGAGTCTAAGCCTAAAGAAGGGATAGTGTATTTCAAGTATTCTTAGATCCCAGAATCTGCTTAGGAGAAAGGTAAATTATTAACTTAATACTTTAAGTCAAACATACATGTTAGAAACTTTAAGAGAAGGACAAAAAGAAAACACACAGGGGAATATAATTTCTCACAGAGTAAAGAGGAAGACAATGAAGTAAGAATTATAGGGAGTGGGGAGACAGTGCCAGTGGTGAAGCGCATGCTTATTAAAAAAAAAAAGTAAGAATTATAACAAAATATCTAAAGAAAAAAGAATAGTGGAGGTTTTAAGAAAAAAAAAATCCCACTTGACACCAAAAGCATCAAGAGCATGAACAGGAAGAACTGGTCAACTGGACCTTGTCAACATTAAAAACTTTTGCTCTGCAAATGACATTGTTAAGTGAATGAAAAGACAAGCTACAGTTGGGAGAAATATTTGAAAACCAAGCCCTCGAAAGGACTTGTAGCTAAAATACTGAAAGAACTCTCAAAATTGAACAATACAAAAATAATCCAAGTAGAAAATGGGCAAAAAACAGGAACAGACATTTCACCAGAGGACAGACGAACAGCACACAAGCACCTGAATCCACCATTAGCTGTTAGGGAAATGCAAATTACAGCCACTGTGAGTTGTCATCACACACCTATCAGAATGTCTAGAATAAAAAAAAGCGACAGTAGCAGAAGTGTGGGAGGGTGCAGGGAGCCTGGATCACTCACAGTGCTGCTGAGACCGTCACCCTGGAAGACGCGAGGCATCCAGGGGTGGTGCGAGGGAGGCTGTGCTCATGGAACAGTCTGCATCTTGAAAGCAGCGGTGGTTACACAAAGGTACACCAGGGATAAAACCGTGCAGACAAACGCACACACATGCACACACAAATGCGTGCATGTGAAACTGGGGAAATCTGAATAAGCTCCAACAGAAGTACCGTCCATTTCCTAGCTTTGCTATTGCGTTAACATGTACTATATGAATGCAAGTGTTACCATCAGGGTAAAATGGGTGAGGGGTACATGGGGACCTCCCTGAATACCGTCTTTGCAACTTCCTGTCAATCTCTGCTTATGCCAGAATTAGAAACTGAAAAAAAAAGAAAAAGAAAAAGAAACAGCCACACAAAAACTTTCTTACTTAAAAACAAACATTGGAGACCTGAATACAAATTTATCAGTAATCTCAGTCAAGAAACAAAGTAAGATCTTTAGTCCAAAGACAGACTGGATTGTCAAACTGGATATAAAATTAAAACCCAGCTAAGCTATGTGCTGTTTGCAAGAGAGATATCAAAATATTAAGGACCAAAGAGTTTCAAAGTATAAAATTAGAAAAATATATTAAGTAGGAAAATATTAGCCAAAAGATAGCTAATGCTATCAGACCTTACAACTAGCTTGTTAAAGTTACTCATTTCAGGATATACTTTGGTACCATCACTCAAAAAAAAAAAAAAAAAAAAAAAAGATTGGAGAAATATATGCAAATATTGGTGAAGTTTCTGTAACCCTTACAAAATGCCTACCAGGGTTTGGGACCAACAGTACGTACTCCACTGCTGACTGACTGACTGATAGGAAGGACTTCCAGAATTTCCACTGTGAACCTCCATGTAACGGCTTTGTCGGGTCTGCTAACTGAAATATTTATCACCAGCCTCCACCAGAGCTCAAAGTGTACAAGCGAAAAGTTCGATACTAGTGCATCCTTTATCCTCAAAAATATACAAGTAGGGAGTCAATACTTTATTCTCATTTAAACAAATGAAGGAAAATATATTTGACACTCAAAAAAATATAAAATACCTTACACCGAAATCCAAAATCTTATCTAAAACTTGATACTGCCTTTCTAAGAGTTAATTTTTTCTAGTTGAGGTAGGTCTAGCCAAGAAGCAGTTAAATACTGTATCACTGTTATTCTACTCCAGTTTAACTTTCACTCAATATTCCTCATAGTCATTAAATCAGATAATAATTAAAATTGTATTTTATTATTCATTTCCATGAAATACTAAAATGCCACTCCCCCAAATTCTTATTTTAATACTTTGTCATATTAAACAATGATACAATATTCAGGATACCATTTTAAAGCAAGTTTTGCAGGCGATTATATTCACTTTATAAGTATACGTTATCTTGATTCAAGTATTCACCGATTTTCTTTTACTAACAAAATTCACTTACAAATAACTATAAAACACAAAATTCAACACTTTAAATTTTAGATCCTTGTCAAGAATAGAATTATAGTCTTTAAAAGGCAGCTGTAAAAAAAAGATGACTAAATATTATTTTAAGAAGAACAGTGTCCAGGAAATTCTACGTAACCAGCATAGGATATATAATATTGGTTTAAAAAAACCTCAAAAATTGAAGCCTGCTTGGTGGTGAACAGCATTTCCTGAATTGGCCACATATCCCCCCACAAAATAAAATGCCTAAAGTGATTAAATGTTCTGGCACTTCAAAATATAATTATGTGCTAATTACTGTGAAATCAGTCAATTGGTTAAACTGGTAAAGCGCAGTCATTCTGTAACGACTTACATGTAGACATGTAGTCTCTTCTCCAATCCTACCTGTCCACTGACAACTCATCGCATCATTTCATAATCACAAGAGAATGAGAAGCTAAATATGAGTATTCTTATCATGGATTCTGAAAGGGGGAGGACAGACCAAACTTGGTTCTCATAAATCTGCAACTTTATATCACCTCTACTCCATTCTTCAAAGGCAGAAACCTTGCCTTGGCTTCCTTTCTATCTCCCCAATACAGGATTCTGCACTCAGTATGCGATCAATATACGCTTGTTAACAAAAATGGCTTAGAACCAGGCCCAGTGTCCCATTGGCTACACCGCTTTCATAAAAGATTTCCATTAGCTCCCACGTTATGGCCCCATGGTTCACTGAAACTCAATTACAACCAACTGTTTTACAAAAATGTCTCATTTTAACAAGCAGGTCTCTCCTAGTCTCAGTAAAACAGAGCATTTTGTGCACCGTGTAGTTTGAATCCTCTGGTACTTGTGAATTTTTCTAGAGTGCCAAGATAGTCAAGAAGTTTTACACTAAATGAACACGCCCCCAAAAATGTCATGTTTTCTCAGAATATGTATAAATGCTTTGAGGTTTTTAAAAACTAATCACCAGTTTAGAAGAGATTTCCAGTTTATGGTAAATCTATAGACAGTAAGCTTTTTTTTTTTTTTGGCCTCATCTCCAAAGCAAGAGAGTTCATGAGATATTTTAACCATGATACAGAGAATCATATTCATGCTTCAGTTTTACTTTGTTCAGCCAGTTCTTGGAATTAGGCTTATCTGACTGCAGACCCAGGAAGCAGCAGCCAAGAAGTCTGTCACATGGCCCTCTCCCACACAATGAGGAAGAGGCGCCCAGGCAACTCGGAAGAAAGATGCTCTCATAGCAGGCTGGGTGTGGTCCAACCTTACCACATATTGCAGAGAAGCTGGAGGGACTGACAGGAAGAAATGTGACCCGAAAAAGCCCACCTACTTCCACCTGGGAAGTTTTTACAAGCTCATTCTGCTGCAATACGGAAGAGGAAAGGTGTGGATCATCGCTGCTTACAGCCGGCATTCACTGAGCCTTTACAGTTCTGAGTGTTTTGTTTACACTCACCCGGCGCGATGTGTAAGTACTCTGTACATTTACTGTTTTTAAGATGAAAAAGCTCAAGTGGTTAGCTCCTGTGGCCAAAATCATACAAGGAGCAGTGGGGCATCTGGCCGCAGCGTTTTCCCACTCTTAAGCAGAGCACTGTATACACTCTGTACGTTTCTGGACTGAGTATTTGGGAAGATACTGATGGGAAACCTTTTTTTCCCCAACTTTTATAACAGCAAAGTTAGAAAGCGCGGGGGCAATTTAAATACATCTGAATTATATATGGAGATTAAAAGATTTGGAGAGTGACTGAAGTAACAATCTCAAACCAAATTAAAAAAAAAACACAAAACAAAACACTAGAAGTCTCTGATGTGCTTCTCAGGGACAGAGAAATGACCAAATGTGAACTGAGCAGGACACTGGTCCACACAAGGTCACTCTCTCTGATACCCTTTTAGAACATAGCACCTCTCTGCCCTCAAACCACCCTCCCCATTCTCACTCACATCTTGTAACCTTACGGCCTTCTTCAGTGATAACACTCAGTCAGAAAACTGGCACAAATTCACACAAACACATCCACTCACTCCCAGCATCTCCATCCTCAAATATACCGCTCACCTTCGGATGTAAATAACTGTTCATGCTCTCAACACCTCATCCTCCCCCTGGGCCCGAGATCCCACTCCATCTTGTACCAGATCTCAGCACGAGACCCCATCGTTTCTGAGGTCCCTCCCTCTTCTCTCCTGTATAATTATTGCCCTTCTGCTGGAACATTCCTATCAGCATCTATAATGCTATTAACTCTCCATGCTCTACAACACACACACACACACACACACACACACACACACACACCCCACCTAAGTCTTCCTCAGCCTGCCTCTCCATTTCTCTGCTGTTACAGAGAAATGGCTCCAAAAAAACAAACAAAAGAACTTGAGAACTCTATTCTCGTTTTCCCCTCAATCCCTAACACCCCACCCTCCTTAAACCCTCTACAATCAGGCTTTCACCTCCACCACGGCCCCCGTGGAAACACGTCGCAGTCGGCAGCGACTCTGCTTTGCTCAGTCCAGAGCCCGTTCAGGGCCGCCCGGCTCAGCCCTTGGTCCCGGCCGCCCTCTATCCGCGCTCACTCCTCCGAAGGTCTCCTCTAGTCGCATGCGTTCATTACTGCCCATGTGCTGTGATCCCCAAATGCATCTCCCCAGCCCTAGTCCGGTCTCTTCGTTGGACTCCAAAGCTGTATCTCCGTATGTATACATGATGGACATCTCCAATTTAACAGGTACAAAAAAACCTGATCTCACCCAAACTGCTCCTTAAACGCAACTCTATCTTTCTAGTTGTTCAGGAAAGAAACCTCAGGGTCACCTTCGACTTCTCCCTTCCTCTCACATCCCCATCAATCCGTCAGCAAATCTAGCCACGGCTACTCTCAAAACATACCCAGATCCTACAGCCTCGCCCCACCGTCACTGCTCCTAGCTGACCCATCTGCCGTCCTCTCCCGCCCAGACGGCCACAGCATCCCGCTTCCTGGCTCCCCACGTCCACCCTCATCTCCCAAATCCACTAGCAACAAAGCACTTCTGGTTTGCGACTCTGGGGCTGAATCAGACCAGTGCACTCTTCTGCTCACATCCCCCTGTTCCACTCAGAAAAACCCAAATCCCCCCGGGCCCGGTGCCTCCCACTGCAACTATCACAGCTCCTTCCTGTCCTGCCCCGGCCACACGGGGCCCTGCCTGCCCTGCTGCTCTCTGAACAGCCTAACTCCTGCCACCGGGGTCTTTCACTGGCTGTTCCTCTGCCTGTAACACTGTTTCCACAAACGTCTTCCCAGCTTAGTCCCTCACCTCCTTCAAGCTGCTCCCGTGGCCTAACAGAGCCACCTGTGTGTGAAGGAATTTAATCTGCCAGAAGGGAGGTCCTTGCCCTCAGCTTCTGGGAGGTCATCGCCAAGCCCTGGGGTTACATAGCCTGATAAGAGCATCTCTGTTTGCCTGGGGACCCTGGGTCAGGCGGGAGAGTGTAACAGTGTGATTTGGGGTGGGGCTGTGGGTCAGCTTGACCCCTCGGTGGCGCAAGAGACTGAGATACACCACCTGGTCAGACAACCATGCCTACAGGACAGTCCCAACAAAAACTCTGCACACCAAGGCTTGGGTAAGCCTCCCTGGTGACAGTACTCTGTCTACCGTCATACGTGGCTGCCAAAAACATCACACATCAATGCCAAGAGTGCTGTTCACAGGGGGAGGACTACTGGACATTCTGCCTTTGGAACTTTCTGGGCTCTGCCCTGTGCACCACTTCCCGTGGCTGCTGCTTTTAATCTGGATCTTCTCCCTGCAATAAACGATGAGCACAGAGCTTTCATGAGTTCTGTGTGGGCTTCTAGCAAGCTACTCAAGCACTGGGCGCTGAGGACCCCCAAACTTGGACTAGTGTGAGACATGAAGGCAGCCTTGTGCACTAGACCCCCTCCTAACTCTGCCCCACCCTGTCTCCCAGTCACACATACTTCCAATCTGACTCCTTTTTCTCCCCCACCACATTCCCCACCTTCAAACCTATTACTGTATTTCTGTATTGTAATTGCTTAGTTTCCTGCAGCTGAACAGAAACGCTAGAAGGACCAGTGCGCCTCCCAGGCCTGGTGCAGAGCGGACATTCAGTGTTCAACCGCTGAGTGAACTCTGGCAACGCTGGTCAGGCAATTGCTTTAACCAAGGCCAAGGGAACAATTTTAGCTTGCCTGCTTATAAACAGTTTGGTTATCAGTCTTAAAAAAAAACAAAAACAAAACAACACACAGACATACACACACTGTGGCCAAAAAGAAAACCCTTCAACAGAGGCTTGTTCCCACCGTTAGCTCCTAACCAGGAACAAGCCGATCATCCCCTTTAACGTAAACTCAACCCTCCTGACACCGTCAGGCATGGTGCTCTCCCCATGAACTCAAACAGGCAAACTTCGCAGTTACACAACAACTGTCCTCGCAGCATGAAAAACACGGATTAGTGACCAGTGTCCAAGATACAAGCCACTTAACCAGCAAGCCATTTCATGTTTTTTTCTTTTTCCTGTTTTATCTTTTATTTTTTTTTAATGAAGGACAGTTGATTTACCACATTGTGTGAGTTTCTGGTGGACAGCATAATGCCAACTGCGTTGTGACAGCAACACTACGATTATTCTTTCCAGGCGCGCACTACGACCACACACTTCTGAAAGCTGGGACTATGCCTTACCTTGTTCTCTGGTACACAGCATAGCACCCGGCCCACAGTCAGGGCTCCCCACTGGCTGTTGCGTTTTGTGTCCACCCATGACTAAAGTGGGTGGTGAAGGGTGATCCTGGCAGAGACACTATGGAGTTCCCATTATAATACAGTCTCATCTGTATCTCGCTAGCTCTTCTAAACAGCCCTGATCTCTCTGCTGTTGAAATAAAGCAGACAGGCATGCGTCTATGCAGAAAGAGAGGACAGGAGGACAGTCAGATCAAAGGGTTTTCTATGGAGATTAATCAGACCTGCAAATAAGAGCTCAATCTTTCAAAAACATTCAAGCTAAGACTCAAAGTCTGGAAATCTTAGAACAACAAAATATTATCAAAAGTAGTTGTATTTACAGTCGCAACTACAGGCTAGCATGACCTTAATGCCGGCACCAGTTCTGCTTTGGGGCTGAGAACGGTGCTTCCATCCCATCCATCTGCCAAACAGTCCAGGACGAAACTCTTACAGCAATTTTCAATTTTTTTTTTTGGTTTGTTACTTTACTTCCCTACCCTGGGTCAGGAAGGCCTGGATGCCTGCTCATTCTTGTAACCCTCAAGAGCAGCACAGTACCCGGCACGAATTAAGAGTTTAAAAAAAAAAAAAGTGCTTGTTCAGACTGAATACTACATGGAGCATGGGAAGAATCAGAAACAGAGACGTTTGATCAGCATTCTAGTATCACTAGAAAAGACAGCCATTAATGTTTTCTTTTAAGGCTACACGAAGATTCCTTGAGATGGAACATTTTTACCAGGTACCTTCAGAAAATTCAGTAATTTTTAATGTTTTGGTAAATATATTAGTCTGGTGTAGAAATACTAGAAAGTCAGCGAGGGATCTAATCTTCGCTGAACGTTGCCACAGGTGGTCTCCCCAGCTACGCTATAGAAACCACCGGATGATTCAGGTGCTGCCTGCATGGTGCATTCGATGTGTGAAAGTTGACCGGCTAAATACTTTTCTGGTGATTGGAAATCAAATTAAAAAGATTTCTAATAGTGGATATGAATTCAAAAATTAAAGGGCACTTAAAAGAAATGTAAGAGATTGTAAAAAGAAAGGTAAACTTTCTCCAGTTTGGAGCAAACATTAGTAGGCTGAGCAGGTCCTTAATGGGTACCTAAAGTAATTGGTATATTTAAAATAGGGGCAGTTTGTTCTTGCTGATAAAGCAGACAGCTGCTCTGAATTATACTTCATGCTGTTTTCAGAAACAGCTCATTTCCTGTTGCCAGGACTAAAGCTACCTGCAACTATACACCTTAACTTCATCACCTTGTGTCATTCAAGAAAGGCATCTAATTCCTTGCTCACAGTTAGCATTGGACATGTCCACAAACATCCTCCCTCTTCAGAATATGCCTGGCTAGGGTACACTTGGCTCTCCATATCTGTGAGTTCTGCGTCTGTGGATGTGGCCAAGCACAGATGGAAAATATTTGGGGTGGGGGGGAAATCCAGCAAGTCCCAGAAAGCAAAACTTGAATTTGCAATGAACTGGCAACTATTTACATCGTATTTACATTGTATTTACAACTATTTACATAAAATTCACATTGAATTAGACATTATAAGTAATCTATAGAGATGACTTAAAGTATACAGGAGGATGTACATGGGTTAGATGCAAATACTACACCATTTTATATAAGGGACTTGAGCATGCACTGATTTTAGTATCCGTACGAAGTCCTGTTAACCATTTCCTCACAGATACCGAGTGATGGCTTAATTTTATGACATTCCTTATAAAAATACTAAACAATAAAGAGCTTTAAAAAAAATGCTACTCTCCCTTAAGTTTTCTTAAGCAAATATATTTTTCATTGTCCACATTTTTACAGGGCATAATATATATATCTAAGTAAAGAGGGAAAAAACACATAGTTGTACCAATCTTTTTGATTGTGTTGGGGAGGAAAATTTTTTCCTCTACCCTTCTAGGTTCTCTTGGCTGGTCTATTAATTAAATTGACAGAACACAGATTAATAGGGGAAAAACAACTTTAATTACATATGTATGGAATCCTGTAAGAGTATGAGATCCAAGGGCAAGTAGGAAGTTGAGGCTTTCATATGCCATTCTGAATGGGATAGGGGCCTGGGGCTTCAAAGGGGAGGAGGGCAATTCACAGGACAGTAAGAACAGATGTTTGGTAATTAGATGTTCGTCCTGCTATACAGATAGGTCATTCAGATAAAGTTATTCCCGGTAACAGCTCTCTCTCTGAGCCAGAACCTCTACCTAAATTCTTTAAGGTAGTTAAGGGTGGGGTAGTTTTCTGTTGAGAATTCTGGGTCTTGACTTCAAAATAATCTACATGCCAAAGTGCCATATTTTGGGGTCATGTATTCTGTGCCCCTTCAATTGCAAAATCCAATTTACATTTTTATCTCCAACCTATACCAATCAACATTATGCAAATTTTAACATAACTTAATGCAACATAAAAGCTCCATTCTCTCATAATAATTTAGGGAAAAAAAGGACATTAAAGGTTCATTTTTCAAGAATAAGATTATTTCAAAATTTAAAAACAAAGAATAAGATTATTTCACTTTAACCTAAAGGAACATATTTCTAAAGTAATCCCCAAAACATACATATCTTTATACACCAAATGTCAGTAATCCCAATTTAATACCATCAAATTCAAAAAATGGATAAATACATGGATTCTATTACCTCAACAAGTGGAGTGAGTTCATGCTTCTGGAGTTGTTTGTTAATAAACAAGCAATTACATTAATGCAAGGTTCTTTCTAAAGTGAAATTTTATAGTAATGAAAACTCTGACTATAAAAGAAAAATGGTAAGCTAGTATCTCCTCTTATGGTTATGACATTCTATTAAAATAATTTATTCCTCCTGCAATTTAAGTTTCATTTCTGTGTGCCTTAGTTAAGTGTGTAACTAAATTTAAAATGAGTTCCACACAAATATATATAACTATCACTGCAAGTCCAAATAAAAATTATTTTCATAGCAAATATGCACCCTGCAGTAGCAAAGGAAATGTACTTACTTTTGCCTGTGTACTATCCTCAAGTTTCATATTATAAAAGACTTTATTTTGAATCCCAAAGTTACTGAAGAACTCCTGCCCTACGTGCTACTTCTATTAAGTCTTTTCCTTTAATAATTTATCTCTGCATTCAATTTCAGAGACTGTGATGGCACTGTTTTAGTATTATATTGCAAAGTTGTTGTCACTTTCCACATTCTCTTACCGTTCTTTGTGAGGCTTAACTCAAAGGTTCAGTGATAAATGCCCTGATAGTCTTCTCTTTCTGTAATTACACTAAATGAAAAGCCCACTTTATTTTCACTAAAAAATACTTCCTTCAACGTGTTAGCTACTTGCTACCATTCAGTCAGAGCAGAAGCCTGACTGAATTCAAGTCTGAATTCCTTAGTTAGCACCCCTTCTTTGTAAGATACCTGATCACACTTACCCCTACTGCCCGCTCATCAGAGGAAACACATCTGATTGCCTCATCACCCACAGTTAAGCTCTCCAGAATCCCCAGCAGCCACCTGGGACCAGAAACAAGCAAGCACCCTGAAGAGGGGGGCCAGGACCATGGGCTCCTGTGCTGAAAGCGAACATCTAATCCAACCACCCACCCAGTGCAACACGATTTCTCCCAAGAAGAGGCCATAAAACCAATTCTTGAACATCTAAAGAACGGTCAAGAGACTTGTCAAAGTGGGGAGTCCCAGCAGAGGAGTATCCTTCCTCCAAGGATAAAAACGTGCCGGGCAAAACTGAGAGAAAACAAAGGCCAAGTCTGAATTCAGACGACCCTTTCCTTCTGAAGCCTACGATATATCACCCAGAGCCTACCCCGGAACTATCGTCAGAATTAACCAGAACAGAAATGCAACTATCTGACCATGGTTAAAGGAAACCAGAGCTACCTTTACAGTATTCACACCTCAAGATCATTATTTCTCCCTCGAGCAAGAGTCTCAAGCAGCTCTGTCAAATTAGCCTTAAACAGAGGAAAGTTTAGGGACAGAAGGAAAAGGGAATTTGAAGGTTACAACTTTAGAAGAAACTCCATTCCACCATTCTTTTGGAGAGCAGAATCTTGCCAGAGACCTTTAATTTTGGAGTAATCCAGCTTCTTCTGTCATCCCTTAGAAACTTTACCTGGGGACTTGGAATAAAAATATAATAAACTTTAAAATCTTGGCATGTGCAAACTATCAGATCAGCTCCCAGTTTCAAGCTTGCATAACAACTGAACGCACCTGCAATTACGTGTGTAGGATCATAACAGTTACAGCCCACAAGGATTATTTGCATCATTCTACCACTAGTTTGACAGTGTTGCCATTAAAAATGGAGACGAATTACTTTCCAACCTTCAATGAAAAGTTTGCCTGCTCTCAGGAAGCAGGATTCTGACATTATGGGAAAGAATAGCTCTTTGGAAAAATTAGTTCTTATTTTAAAAGCTTAAGTCAAGATCCTGAACAAAGATAAAAGAAATTAAAGTAATTTTCAAAGAAAAAGCTGTCAATATCTTCCAAGTGTCTTCAAGAACTTTCAGATTCCAGTTTCACATTATAATTAGCTCTCACAATTCAAAGTTACAATTCCTCAGGCACAATGACTAGGAGAGGGGAAAAAAACTGAAATAGTATAATGCAGCCTATGATTTGTTGAGCAAGAAGAACTTTAATAGCAAAAAAATGAGGCCCCAAGAAGGAAAATGAGTTGGAACACAACACGAGCAATATTAACATGTCAAGAGGATTTGGGGCCCACATGCGTACAAGCCACCACCTTCAGGGCTGTACTTCCCAGCCAGGGGTGTTTCCGCCACTGTCATCCACCCTGCCCCCACTGCCACCTCCGGAGTCCTGACCACTTGGAACAGTATCTGATTACCAGGAGTATTACAATGCTGCTTCATTATACATTAAATGAGTTTTTAAGGGCTAGTCTAAGACTTTAACCAACACTGCCATTTCACTTCCATGAAAAACTATATTCTGAGCTTAAAACTACCAACAAAAAATATCCTTTAGGTACAGATATTTACACAAATTTAAAGTTATTATTAGAGCTAATCAGCACAATAATATATTTCTTCCACAAAGGTTAATCTGTCACTCTCTCAGAATCAACTGTTCACCATTAACTTTTTGTTAAACCAAGCCAAGTATCTTATCCTCAACTATGCACAAAGGCCAAACATCACAGTAACTACATCCAGTAACTCATAAAATGCTTAAAGTGTTCACGACCCAAGGCCTTCACTCATGTAATTCGAAGGCAAGATAAACCATTTAGCACATAATTACCAAGCAATCCTGCATTCATGACTTTGCAGTAATTTGTTTTGGATTGTGTTTCTATGCTTTCAAATACTGCTTAGTTTTGTCAAAAACAGAGTGAACATATTGGAATAAGTAATTTACTAACAGAATTCTACATAAAAAAACAAACCTGTCTACGCATGAAAGACTCTGGGATGAGACAGGGCTGAGATAGAGGAGACAGCTGTTTAGAAAAAGGGACAATGGATGTCACAGGTGATCTGGAGAACGTGTAAGACTTAAGTATCTGCAGTCCACTTCCAAAGTCTGTTTTGAGGACTCCTTCGCTTCCTTGATTTATTCCCCAAACTCCTTTAAAGATCAAGAGCAGGTTGGAAGGAGACTTGAAAGAAAAAAGAGGGGAAAAAATTTTTTTTAATTAAAGGCTCAGAGGAAAAGAAAAGAGAGCAGGCCAGAACAATCTATAATAAATCATTTTGTTTTAATAATATTACTCACTGTAATGTATTAAGATGCAGGTGGCATGTGCAGTTCTAATTTTGAGTCACATCATTAAGCCAAAGAAATCATTTTTATTGCTTTCCTGAGATCCTGTTTTGTATTCTATATGTTTAAGTGAACTCTTTAATAGACATAACTTTGATGCACTCAAACCAATAATTAATCCTTACAGGACCCAGTGAATTTTGTTAACTAGCAAATCCTCCAAACATTATTACATTAAATACATTAAAGCCTGACTGTTTTTGGTACACAAAGTCCTAACACATAGTAATGAATATATTTACATTTTCATTATACCGGGACAACACCTGTTTTCTCTAATAGGACATTTATGTAACATGTTATAAACTGTAACATACACTGAATTACGCTGGCTATTTACATGGCATTTACCCAGATGCCATCTAATGGAGTTATTTCTTTGAAGTGACTGTGCACACAGACATTTTTGTGTAAGTGATGACTCACATAAATGTGTCATTCAGAGCAAATGTAACTATTGTTTTTTAAACTCTTTTAAATGTGAAATCACTATCTCTCTTTTTTCAATGGCTTTCCAGTTCAGATGTTTGATTTAGTCCAAAGTCCTATCTTAAACTTCTCTTTATTAAATCATTTCTAATTTACCTCTATTCAATCAGAATCTTGGTTCATTCACTTGGTTTCAGCCACTACCATATACTACCCAAATTAGATGTTTCACTAAAGGTAAGAAATCTTAGGCTCCAGGATTCTCTCTCTTAGCCTCCATTTCTTTAATTTGGCTATCCCTATGTAACCAGTAGACAATCTTTCCCAATCTTTCTCAAACTCAGCCTCTTTTAGAAAAGCAACAGAACAATAATTTGGCCACTGTAAGAGAGATTTAATGCATCACACTGCTTATGTTCTGCAAAAATACTACAGTATTCTAATAAAACTATCTTTAAGAAAAAGGTTACTCATTATTTTACAACAATGGGTGAAAGGGACCTGGCTGAAAATACACAATGTGTCACTCTCATGTGCACTGTAACCTAACTTTTACATGCACAGCCAAAGGGAATCTTTTAAATTCTTACGTATTTTTAAGTTTTGGTAACATATCAATAAAACATACACATAAAGAAATTTAAATACTGTATTTTTGTATTACATCACCCCTCTAGCAAACTGCAAATTGAATCAAAATTATCTAAAATGCCCCTGTGCAACTGATCCAGAAGTCAAAAAGTCCCGAATTCTAAGAAACACATTTAAACACATACACTTTTCTTAAGAATGGCCCTAATTCCTATATTTACTACCTATTTTTCCTATTTTTATCCATTGACTCCTAATTCTGATACAATTATAACAACTATTTAATTTGCAGAATAACAGTGCATTAAAAGTAACCTTGGAAAACAGTATTTTGACTGGATACAGTAAGGCTGAAGACAACAAGAACTATAAACAAATTGTGTACTCTAGTTAGTAAATTTGTTTCCCACAGGGTTGTACGTTAGCAATTCTCAAAGCACGTTATATGTATACTAGGTTTCAACAAATTAGTAAACATATTGTAGATAATGAGAATCAGACTTCTCATTGTTGGAGAAATTGCAAATAAGGTGGAAAGGCTAGAATGAACACTGTGACGCTGGGTGGTAATCTGAGACATCAGTATGAACTCACGGCATTTTAATATATACACAGATAGATACATACAGAAATAAATACAGCTCTGTGTGCACGCAAGAGTTAGAATACATGCTTGCCTGGCTCCATCTACTGAGAGGGCCTTGATGAAACTGACAGAAAAGCAACAATGAGCACAGGTAGCCCCGAGATCTGGCTTCTAAATAGCACTCTCCAGCGTAAAAGGCACCGAGATGAGCCCAGAACACTAGCAATGCCAGAAATTAAGAATGCTCAGAAGGATGGGAATATGTCACAAGGGCCCAGAAGCCAGTCTGATTTATCACCAGTCAAAGCTAGAACAATTTGGGAAACAAATAAACAACTGTGTTGGACTATAATCCATTTAAGAAAATATCTGTGAGCTCCTACTGAATAAATAGAGAAGAAACAGCTCTTATTTACAAAAGAATTCCAATTAATAAAAGTAAACGGAGAGAGAGAAATAGAAAATCACCACAGAAACAACTTCAGTAGTAACTACCGCAGACAAACTGCACGGGAGGTTCCATCAGACTCACAATCGCACGAGCAGGTGCTGCTAACACTCAGGGGCAAGACCAGAAGCGGAGGAAGTCAAGCAGAGGCTGGGCATGATTCTGTGACTGTTCTTTAGGGTTCTGACACCACGCAAGGACAGGAAAAGAAATCATGGGGTGCCTGCAAGGCAGGGATTTGGAGCTGAGCATCCTGGCAAGTCAACTTAAATGAGCACCTACCTTATTCTTTATTCTCCAAGTATATGGAGTAGAACACTAAGCACAGGAGATACAAAAATGAGTAAGAGGTCATGTCTTTGCCCTTGAAGAACTCAGACAAGTATGCTGACCATTTACAGCACCGCTCAGTAAGTGGTTCTGCCTCATGATCCTTGACCCACTTCTTTGATCTCAAGTCCCCTGTCTCTCCTAAACTTCAGAACTAGACAATCCTTCCTCTTAGACATAAATAGCAAACTTAGAAATATCAAAGGAAACCAAAAAAAAAAATTCAATAAATGTGAGGATCAAAGCTAAAATTATGTCCTGACCCCACTCCAACTGCATTCTAGGTATTTATGACATATCACTGCCTTGGTAAGTCAATACATTGTAGGGCTGCCAAATAATTTTTAATGTCAATGCCTGGACACCCGTTTAAATTTGAATTTGAGATAAATAAAAATTTACTTTTCGTGTCACCATGTTCCATACAATGTTTGCTAAATCTTTTTTATGTGCTTAAACTGGTAACACTAACCATTTATGTAATACAAGATCTCAGCTCCTAGGGGGAAAAAAACTTCGCGGATTTCTCAACCTCTTTGCTCTCAGGTTTCCTAAACACTGATCAAGTATCTATGTACCTACTATCGACAAAGCATTGGAAGCACGCTACTGTCATTTTATGTGCTTGCCACGTAATCAGACCCCCTAACTAACCTCAAATAGGGCTTCACCAATGATTAGGGACACAATGAACAGAACTATTGAATTAGGAAGGTTCAACTCAGCACAGTATCCTGACCAAGCAGCTCAGGCAGGGGAATTCTAAAAATCTTTTGAAATAGATTACAGTTTGGGACAAAAGAGAGCATCAGAGAAACATGTCAAGACGCCACAAGGCCTCGGTCACCAGACTGGAAGTCAGCAGGACTCTCTCACTTGAGACACTTTGGAAAGGGTGGGAAGCAACACACAGGGCAAACTTCCAGATCCAAAGAAAGGAGACTCCTGGGAATACTAGAAAAAGGCCTTGGAGAAAACACAGGATGTGAGCTACTTCAAGATTAAAAAAACAAACAAACAAACAAAAAAACGACAAGTATATCCAGGAAACTCTTACCAGGACTAGAGCGCTGGGATCCTGACCAAGACTGCAGTGACGGGGCCTCCTCCCCGCTGGGCGGGGGCCCAGGAAGCCATCCCCGTGGTCAGCTTTGTCGGCTGTCTCCCCAGGACCCATCCCCATCCAACCCGCTGTCCTCTCTGTCAACACAACTGCAATCCATGCAGGTGATAGTATGTCTCTACCCCAGTCCTGAGCGATACTCTGTGACTAGTCAAGCCGTCATCACATGATTCCATGTGACCGGGCTCCAGAAATGGTAATGTGACCGAGTTCTGGGCAGTGAGACATAAGAGTCAACTCTGAGACTTCTGGAAAACCTGTTTCTTTCCTGATACAAAAAGATGAATGATGCTGGCTGCCCCCCCTTTTTAATTCCCTGCATCCTTTACTTTCTGCTTGGAATGAAACAAGCACGAAGCCAACAGCCAACACAGGAAGGATGGGAGAACCCAGAGAACAGGTCTGTGTCCCCATCAACAGGATTCAGCAGCTGCAGCTGCTCTCAGCCACCTACCTGCAGACCTCTTAGCACTTAAGAAAAATAAACCCTTAATTGTTTAACCTACTGTGAGATGAGATTTTCTGTTACTTACCACCAAATGCATTTCTAACTGACACAACTGTTTCCCAGCTAAAGGCGGCATGGTCTTACTGACCAGGATGAGAGCAAGTCTGAAGTGGTCCCAGAGATAGGAGATATAGGGGTTGGGAATGCCTTCAAAGGAGAGGAATAAAGCTACATCAGGCACCCAGCATGTACACACAGAATCAGCATTGCACACTGCTTCTGTGTCAGGCTCTGCGGCCAGAATGCTTAGGTCTAAACCATGACTTTACCACTTATGAGATATGAGACCTTGGGCACAACAGTCAACCTCTCTGCACCTCAGTATTTTCATCTCTAAAATGGGAGTAACAATACTTCTCTTAAGAGTGGTTATGAGAATAAACAAGGTGTTCATGTAAAACTCTAGGAAGAGGGGGAGGGTATAGCAGTGGTAGAACGGGGTCCTGGACTCAAGCCCCAGTATCTCCATTAAAAAAAAAATAAACCAATCTAATCACCCCCCCCACAAAAAAAATTTTAAAAAAAACTAGGAAGGGCTCTTCACTTCAGTAAGCTCTCAGCAAATACTGATAGTTATCAGCCATCATCTGTGCTGATAATGGAAGCACAAACTGCTACCATGCAGACACAAAGAGATAAACATGAAGGACGGCTATGCAGCTCACACATGGCTCAAGTCGTGTGGTCCAAGAGAGCAGAAAATTCCTGGCAGAACTCAACCATCTTTCAAGGGTTCTTTTCCCAACTGAGTAGTTCTTCTGTGTCTGTCAACAGTGGCAGCAGCAACTCCGGCTCCTAGATGCCATAAAAAATGATTCAACTTCACATCAGGAAGACTGACTAAACGTAAGCCATCTGCACTTTGAAAAACAGTTGAAGGACAAAAGTGTAATAATGTCAGACTTTATCTCAAGTCTTGTTCTTACCTGGCAAGTGGAAACAATAACTCACTCCTAACAGTGATAGAAAGGGTGAATTTATGATCGATTTCAAGTATCCGATAGTACAGTAGGCATAATCCTTCCAGTTACCTAGTATCAAAGTCCAGCACACACGTCAGCTGAATCATTACACACGTGCTCCCTTCACGTGAGATTTTTTAATCAACAGGAATTATTGTAGGCACATCCCAACAGATCCACTGAAACAGGTAACACTAATGCAGGTGAGCTGATTATAGGCAATAGAGAACTTTGAAAAACAAACTGTTCCTATGCTAATGGTAATCTGAATCAAGAAAGAGAAATATGTATCTGGAGAAAAAATATACATATCTGGAGAAAATTTTAATTTGAAAAGATACATGCACCCAATGTTCATAGCAGCACTGTTTAGAATAGCCAACACACGGAAGCAACCTAAATGTCCATCAGCAGATGAATGGATAAAGCTGTGGAATATATACACAATGGAATACTACTCAGCTACAAAAAAGAATGAAATGATGCCATGTGCAACAACATGGATGGACCCAGAGGTTATCTTATTAAGTAAGTTTAAGATAGAAGCCAAATATCATATATCACTTATATGTGGAATCTAAAATATGATACAGATGAACTCATTTACAAAACAGAAACAGACTCACAGACACAGAAAACAAACTTATGGTTACCAGAGGGGAAGGGCAGGGGGAAGGAATAAATTAGGAGTTTGGGATTAACATATACAACCCACTATATATAAAATAAACAGTAAGGTTCTACTGTATAGTACAGGGAATTAAATTCATTATCTTGTAATAAACTATAATGGAAAAGAATATATATGTATATATGTATAACTGAATCACTGTTGTACACTGGAAACTACAATATTGTAAATCAACTGTACATCAATTTAAAAAAAGATAGTAGAAATTAAACTATTATATAGTTTTGAACAAAAACTGAATAAAGTTTCCAGAAGGCTTCAAAACTTTCACAACTAATCTGGTTTTGAAAATTACCTAAAAGCCTCAGGCACCAGACACCTGCAAATTCCCATCATCTCATTTTTCCCCAGTCTTGCTCTACTCTTGACACTCCTGCCAATGTTCCTAGCCTTTCAATTCTATCACAAATCTATCAGCTTCTTTTACCTACCATTGTTCAGATACCTCATCAGCCCCAAATGCATCCTATCCTATTTGCAAATTTCAGAATTAAAATTTATTTTAAGTTTTATAAAATTTAAAATGTATCAATTCAAACATTTTAAATTTGGGGGGGGAAACCACTTTCAGAATTGACTGGTTAGGAAAACAATTGTCACTTCTATAGTTAAAAGGTAATATTTAGCACATGGAGATCAAGCATACAAAAACTAAAAGGCATACAATTATATAACTGTTGCCTAGAAGTAAAGTTATTGACCCCAACATCCACTTCATCTTCTTAGAAAACAAGGGAGGAAACACAAATACAAACGCAGATGGCCCTGGAGGTTCATTCCTTCTCCTCCCTCCCCCGAGTTCTGGATCTTTTCAGGGAGCTAGCTCAGCTGGTCAGAGATAATCAAAGAACAGGCTCAGGTGAGCTGCCAAGGAACAAAGGTTCCCACTCCCACAAACCAGAAGTTCCTACTAGGACAGAGGCACCTAGAGGTTCCAGCAAAGGTGTGGAACACCATGGGGTGAAAGTCCTCTCTTGCAGTCATTTCCAAGGCACACGGCCGTCCAGATGTGCCCAGCCTAGGCACGCGTGGGCAGGATGCGAGTCTGGGGACTCACGTGCACTCTGCTACGTCTCTGCTTGTACGCCTTCCCCCAACAGACACTATGTACCAACTGCACCCTGCACCGTGCCGGGGAGGTACCTGTGTCCTGCCCACTATGCCCTTTCTCCTGCGAGGCTCCATGCTGCTTTCTCTAGATGCATTTTTACTTTTAATGCTCACAGCTTGTGACAGATCATTTACAGATCAGGAAACTGAGTTCAGAGAAATTTTAAATGATCCACTTATTCGCCTTTTAAATTAATCTTGAAATAGAATTTAACTGGTGCTAAAGTGTAGTTTTCTGAAAGTTTAAAAATACGACTTTCATGCAAATATAAAATGAACAAATGCCAAAGATATTATTCAACTCATTAATTAATGAGCTCAAATTTGAACAAAGACACAGGATTCAGTGTCTGATTACTAAAATGAATTTGCTAATAGATGCAAAAATGGTGATTCCATTGTAAGAAGGATTTACAAAATGAGTGCCTTGGCACTCAGGGTGGCTGGGTGAACTGACCAGAACAGTGCACAATTTTAGTTGTTTGGACCTAACTACTTAATAAAAGGAACATATAGGTATTCCTTTTGGCCTAATGACACTATGAAAAAATGACAGATAGAGTAAGAGTGCCATGAACAGAAAGAAAATTTACAAATCTTTGCTACAGTGCAATAAAATATTGAGGGTCATTTCTTCGGAGCCTCAATCAATTGTATCGCTACTGGATAAAAACCTTTTTACGGATAAGAATCATTTGCAGAACTATCAATCACAAGTTCTACCCTAAACAACCTCGACAAAAGAAGGTAAAAGGTATACACCCCAAATACAGCCACTGGAAGGTCCATTAGCCAAGCCTAGCATTCCACCGAAGGGTCATCAGGTAATTTCTTATGCTCACATTCAAGTCTTGAACAACCTTCCCGACTTAGATTATCATAGGTACTAACAGGAGTAAAGCAAAGATCAAAAATGGGAGGGGAGCAGGGGAGTAGTTACAATTCAGGAGTATTTCCATCAAGAACTGCAGAGCATCATGGCCAGCAAGTGTGCACTGAAGGGAACACTCTGCTTGACTGCTATTCCCGGACACATAACATGGTACTGCCTTTCTGCAATGCCATCTGTAACATGTGCTAGAAATTGTAGAGACTCAGATCTTTGCTTGTGTAATTCCGCTCTCAGAAATTTTCATTCAACAAATAACGTGAACTAAGCTATACATCTATCTCACAGCGTTAATTACAGAAAAAAATTTTCAAGATATGAAATAAGTAGATTTCCCAGCTTAAAAGATTCTTTCCAGGAGCCTTTCCAGGAGTCCCAAATCCTTTCTATGCGATCCACTTAATACCCAGGAATTCCCCATGATGTGTCTTATCACACTGCACTCTAACTTCTGAATTGTTCATCTGTTTGCCCTGTTAGGCTATAATCTCCATATACGTCTGGACCACATATTTCGATTGCATGGATTTAGCATGAGGCCACGTGTATAGGAGGCATCCAAACGTTGTCTCAATGAATGAAATATTATACAGTCTAAAAATATGGACATGTTTCTTCTGTAGAGATGAAAAAATAATTATAAGTATTAACAGCATCAAAACCAAATTATGTCAGAGAGAAGCCTCAAGTTATACCCCAAACTATATGGAGAGAAAATCAGAATCCCACGCAGATATTTTGAAAAGCACAGACTGTCAGCAAAGGGGACATGCACTTCAGATACTGCTGGTTATAGAGAAGGGGACCACAGCATCACACCCAGGTCAGCCAGTGCCTGCCACTGTGTGTGTGTCCTGAATGCATTATCAGACTGTGCCTTTCCACAGAAGACAATAAAGCTCGAAAGAAAACCACTGTATGCTACTGGCTTAACGGAAGCCATGAATAATGATAAATGTTATCCTTAAATGTGATGGATTTTTTTAAAATTATGTTAAAAAGGAATCTGATGTTTCTTAGGTCAGTGCTTCTCACACTTAAAAGGAGCTTAAGACTCATGCAGGGGTCGGGTTAAAATGCAGATTCTTATTCTGTCAGTTGGTCTTAAGTGAAGCCTGAGATTCTGCATTTCTTACAAGCCTCCAGGTAACATATATGGTGCTGGTTTGTGGACTTCAGTCTAAGTAGCAAGGTCTTAGAACATCGTGTAAGGAAATTTACAAACATGAAGAGGGGCAAGCAAAGCTCCATTCTCCAGGTTTTCTGGAAACCATGCACTGTTTCCCTGCTGATGATTTACCAAAACCTTCCCTATCAGGATTCTCAATGTCCTGCAGGCGCCACAATTTAAAATAACAGAAAACACAGAAATGAAAGAGGGGTCCAGATAACTCCAGATCCCATGGAAATTAAAAGGATATTAAAGGAATAAAATGAACAACTGTATGCCCACACATTTTTGATAACCTAGATGAAATGGACCAGTTTTTCCACAGACACACTCTGCCAAAACTCACACAAGAAAAAATAAAATGATCTGAATAGGTCTACATCTATTTAAGCCAGTGAATCAACAATAACCTTCATAAATGGAAACCATGAGACCCAGATGGGTTCACTGGTGAATTCTACCAACATTTAAGGAGAAAAGTCATACCAGTTCTGCACAACCTCTTTCATAGGATAGAAGCAGAAGGAATACTTCCTAACTCATTCTATAAGGCCACCACTATCCTAATGCCAAAACCAGACAAAGGCATTACAGGAAAACTACAGACCAATTTTTTTTATGATCATAGATAGAGAAAAATTCCTCAGCAATATATTAGCAAACTGAATCCAAAAAAAAAGGTACAAAGAGAATTATACACCACAGTGGGATTTATTTCCGGTATGCAAGGCTGATTCAAACATCAATTAATGTAATCCATCACATCAACAGACTAAAAAAGACAAATAACGTGATCATTTCACTACACACAGAAAAAAAGATCTGAAAAATCTAACACCCATTCATGATTAAAACCCTCGGTAAACTAGGAACAGAGGGAACTTTCTCAACTTGATAAAGACTATCTACAAAATTCCTACAGCAAACATCAACTTAATGGTGAGAAACTCGAAACTCTCCCAGTGTGGTATTGGCAAAAATATTAGACAAATACATCAGTGAAAAATAATGGAGAGTCCAGAAATGGACCCTCATAAATACAGTCTTTGCCAAAGGAACAAAGGCAATGGAGCAAGGATAGTCTCTTCAGCAAATGGATCTGGAACAACTGGACATACACAGGCAAAAATAAAAATTTAGACACAGACCTTACAGCCTTCACACACATCAACTGAAAATGGACCAAAGATCCAAATGTAAAATACAAATCTATAAAATTACTAGGACATAAACCAGATGACCATGGGTACTATGAAGCCTTCTTAGATCCAACACTAAAAGCATAATCTGTGAAAGTAGGAATTGAGAAACTGGTTTTCATTAAAATGAAAGCTTTCTGCTCTGCCAAGGACAACATCAAGAGAATGAAGAGAAGACACGCCACAGCCTGGGGGTAAATATTTTCAAAAGACACATCTGATAAAGGACTGTTTTTCAAAATATACAATACAAAGAACATTTAAAACTCAACAATAAGAAAACAAACAACTCAATTTCAAAAATGAGCCGAAGACTTTAATACCTCACGGAAGTTCTACGTGTGCCAATTGAGCACAGGAAAACAAGGTCCACATCGAACGTCATCAGGGAAATGCACATTAAAACGACAATACCACAGATACAACCACACACCTATGACGATGGCCAGAGCCTGGAACACTGACAACACCAGCTGGGAAATCAACACCTACAGCCCCTTTGGAAGATAGCTGTGTGGTAACTTACAAAACCAAACTTAATCTCAGCGTATGGTCTAGCAGTCACACTCCTTGGTATTTACCCAAACAAGCTGAAAACTTATGTCCACACAAAAACCTGCCCACGAATGTTTACAGCAACTTTATTCCTAATTGTCAAATCTTGAAAGCAACCAAGAAGTCTTTGGGTAGGTGACTAGATAAGCTGCAGGCCATCCAGACCACGGAATATTATTCAGCGCTAAGAGGAAATGAGCTATCAGCCGTGAGAAGATGTGGCAGAAACTTAAATCCGTATTAACAGGTAAAAGAAGCCAATCTGAAAAAATGGCACACTATATGACGCCAAGTATATGACACTCTGGAAAAGGCAAAACAATGGAAAAATTAAAAGATGAGTGTCGGAAGGACAGATAAGCAGGCAGAGCACAGAGGATTTTTAGGGCAGTGAAAATGCTCTGTATGATTCTGTTATGGATGTATTTCATTATACGTTTGTCCAAACCCAGAGAATGCACACCACCAAGAGTGCACCCTAAGGCAACCGTGGACTTCGGGTGATTCTGATCCATCACCGTTGGTTCCATCAGTTTTAACAAATGCACTATCCTGGTGGGGGATGCTGATAATGAGGGAGGCTATCTGTGCATGGGCAGGGGGGACAGGAGAACTCTATATGCCTTCCTCTTGATCTTGCTGTAAACCTAAAACTACCCTAAAAAAATTAAGTACTTCTAAAACATGGCAAACAGGCTCTCATCAGCGTCCTTTGAAAGAACATCTGCTTTTCCAGGTGTAGATGACTGAAGCCTATACTGGGAAAGTGGATCTGAGACACATGTAAGGAAAATTGCAGGTCTGCCTTCCAACGCCTAGAACAGTTCGTGCTCCGTGGCAGGTATTCAAGTAATTGCTGAAAAAATAACTACAATATTTAGCGAAAAGGAGGGAAAAAAGAAAAAAATCTAGTTCAGGTCTGTCAGTATTTGAAGGCAGCTAAGTAGAAAGCAAGTGAAAGTCTTATGCATGATTTCAGTTGGAAAATAAGAAAACTAAAGGTCAGTTTCAGCTTATTTTAAATACACACTTTTAACAATCAGTTGACCAAAAATGGCATATATTTTCTCAAAAAGATCAAGCTACCTGAATGTATTCAAGCAAAAAAGCCGGATAGCCATCTCAGAGGGACGCTACCAAAGATGCACTTCCCCAGGGA